>NC_083563.1:23083004-23388329 GCF_019925205.1 Metopolophium dirhodum | reverse complement strand
AGTGTGGTTTTAAAATACTTACATTAACTTTTGAATCTACCTCTTTTTATTATTATTATTATTGAGTAGGGGAAATTATGGACAAGGTTAGAAGTTCATGGTTGTCGAGAATCAATTGAAAATAAATTGTTTAACGAAATCTACACGATTGGGAAGGTTAGATTACATACTTTTGTAACCCTAGGGGCCTAGGCCCTAAGTCCGCTTATATGAATACATGCAGGGTAATAGGGTATATACGATGCGCGAGGATGTCGAGTCGAATGTACCAACGGCCAAATGGTGGACGTAATATTATAATAATAGTACAACAATAATAACAATTATATAGTCGTCGTAGAAAATATATATTAACTATGTTTTCGTATCGTAACACCGCGGATTCGCTTTTACTCGAGTGAAACACGTATACCCGGAAACACAGAGAAACAGTTCTAGTGGTGTGTGTGTTTTCAAAACCGCGTGGATTTCCTTGGGCCGACGGCACACACATGTAATATACATACTTATAAATAATATATATATATGTATAGTACACATTTTGCGCACGGGGAAATGCAGGCCCGAACACACCTAAAAAGATATTACATGTTATTATGATTGTTGTATTATGGGTATATATATATATATAGGTACCTATAGGTACTACCTATTTATTATTATGTGCGTTTGAACGCACGCGCAGATATTAAATGCGAAGGCAACGTCGTCGGCGGGGAAGGAAACGCGCGGAGAATGTGCGACATTGGGACGGAACGATATTATAATATATTAATCATTATATTGTGTGATTCGAGTCGCGTTTTTAATTGTGCCTTTGGTCGTTATTGTCATTACTCGTTATAATTGTCGTTACGCGAAAAAGTAAAACGAAATAATTCTCGTTCTGTTTTCATTTTTTTCTTTCTGAACCGTAAACGATATTATGCGTCGCCAATTGTTATAATTTATTGTTAATATAATATTAAATGTATGTATGTTAAGTCTTGAACGTTAATAATATATATAATATTATTCGATTCAAAGATTTACATATATCAGGGGCGTCAAATATTCAAATGATTTTCTCATTGTGGTAATGGTGGGGGGGAGCGAGGGGAGGATGCGTATACACCTTGGATTATATACAATAGATATATGAATTAAGGTATAAATCATGTCGAAATGACCCGTGGGGGGCTTTGTCGCCTACACCCTCAAAGAGATTTCAAAATATAATATTAATTTCTTCTACCATATAATTGTCATAGTTGATGAAATACACATTTTGATTCCTCATTTTTGTGATTGCTGTTTTATTTATGTGAACTTAAAAATGAGTTGAAATAAACGATTTTAGGGTTAAAATGTTGTAATTTTAGAAGTGTTAACGCTTAATTTACTATTTATTTAGATTATAGGTAATCACTGTGGATGCAACTATAGCATGAATACAATTAGGCGGGTATTTAATAAATTGTGTAATAAATGATTTTATCCAGTAGCCCGACCTTTAAAGTTATAGTCCTTAATTTAGGACTCCGAAAATTGTTGCATATTATATACAGCCTATGAGGGGGAGATTGATCCCCTGTAAATACGCCACTGGGCTAAGACTGTGATGATATAAATATCTACTATGTATAGAAACTTAAAAAAAAAAATTATGTTTATTCGTCACAGATAATATTAATAGTATGGGGGCCAAGCAATGTGCAAACAGTTCAGCCTCCATGTAATGGTGCCATTTAAAAGAAAAAAGAAAATATAAAAACAGTAGAAGCATAATTATTGGATATTGTATCAATGACATATTATATTTTAATTTTTAAAATAAATTCCCTTAATTGTCTTGGTTCCCGACATGTTAAAGTGATTCAAGTAATAGCTTCATAATATTAATATAAATATATAACAGGCACCGGGATTGTAAGCAATTTCCCTACAACTGATTACTAAGAAAAAAAAATTTGAGGGTAGGCAGGTGCCCGAAACGCGAGACTCGTCTGACGTGTTGATGGAAATTTTTTTGTTTCTGTTATTTTCTAATATTTATACAAAACATAATATATAGTATAATACAATATATACCATTACCTATAATACCTATATGTACACAGCGGGCATCGGCGATATTTTGTCCGTCGGCAGCGGATTTCAGCTATGATTTCACACCGATGCACGTGTACAACAAACACGAAAACAGCCGACTATATAACTATAATATTATACACGATGCACATCTCGAATTCCATAAGCAGCTAGCGATAAGACCTCAGCGACCTCGGAGCCGAATCGGGAAAACAGCAGATATACAATGTACCTACATATATAATCTATGTAATTATATACGTATATGAAACGCGTACGTAGCCTATGGTTCTCTTCTTTTTACATATATAATATGTATAACAAAATATTTATTATATATCGGTCCAATTATGGTAAAAACTACTATGGTATTATATATACGTATATAGGCGTCTCTGCCGTCTGTTACCCGGTGCACTTGACCTAGTTTCAAAGTACCAGCCGTCGCGCGCATGAATACCTAAACCAATATAATATAATATATATTGTGTACCAGCCACGGTTCGGTTTAGCTATCCGATAGGTATATATAACAACATTATGCCGTGTATATGCAGTATATTTATAATATATAATAATTAATAATATATCATTTTTTTTTTTTTTTTGATATCATGTATATTTGAGTGCATATTATATATGTATATCGGTTAATATTGGGAGATGCACATTGGAATTAGAGGGGATAAAGGCCTAAGGTTAGGTTGGTACCTCAAGAATTAAGCCCTTCAGAAGGTTTAGTTCGTCATCTACAACATTTATAAATTATAATATATTTCATTGATTTATAAGTATAGTTATTATAACATTACAATAAATTTATAAATTATCATATTATCGCTTATTTATCTATTTAATTTATTTACATTTATGTGTGTAGGGTACCTGTAATTTGGGGGAAAAATAATTTAGTTAGTTGATTGAAGGTTGAAGCCTGCTTAATTTTGATTATGGGTAAAAGTGCCAACTCCCCGAACAGACTGGACCTGCAAATATTGGTTTACTAATATAATACCTAAGTATAATATCATATAGTTAATCCTTTACAAAATACTTAGGTACACTATACATAGGTATTAGGTCTGCCTTACATTATATACAATATATAGAGTGCAACTGCATGACTTATATACATTACAATACGGTCCTCTCAATTGTTTTGGAATCTTGGGTCCACCGACAACCCTTCCCCCACCAATAGACTTTTGACATACCTTTAATATAATAGGTGTTAACGTACGTTTTTTTTATCGTGAGGATGTAATGTTTTCAAGAGTATTAATAGGTACCTATATAATATAATATAATATTATATATTTTAAACTTAAATTATAATATATGTATTTTCAAAACATTACCTATAATTATTGTGCGTATTATACATAAGCATTTTAAGTTAACTTTATCAAAGTTGTATAAAATGTAGTTGTATAAAATGTACAAGTATAATATCAATATATTTCTATGATTTGTCATCTGCTTCTCGGCAAGATAAAACCCGATCATAATGCCATTCATTAATAATATATTATAAACTTCACGGGTACTTGATCGCGGACAACTTTGTTTATTACAAGAGTACAATGTCGCGTTAATGGATTATACATAGGTAATTAATAGAAAAATATAGAAAAAATAATAAACATCGCAGTCTCAATAATAATATCTGATAAGTAATAGCTGCAAATAACCAATAATGTACCTACCCTAACTCTAGTTACACGGACAATATAATTACTAAAGTGTATAATATAATACCTATTAATGCAATAATAATATTATTATATTCTATGGGTTTTCAGTAGTAGGGACTAGATATCTATAGAAGCCTTTAACCGGCTTCTATATTATAAGCTGGATTAAATAAAAATTATATTGAACCCCAACAATAAGGCCTTTTTAAAATTATTTCCCATAATATTTATAATAAAGGGTATTTATTCGACACTAAAAAGTATAAATTATATTCGATAAATATCTTAACTTGAAATAATTTGGATTAAAATTCTTATTTGTTGATAAAATAAATATAAATAAAAATAGATTTGGAAAATGTGATTAACAAAAATGTTAAGTATATTTTATTGGTAAAAGATTTTAATATTTATAAATTTTAAATTATAATCAAGATAATATAGGTACATATAATATATTAATATATTTAAATTGAAGTGTGATCAATATTTTTTTTCAAGGACTAATATTTTTAAGGTCTTTTGCTACATGTTAATGAATATTCCAGAAACACGAATAATGTTTAGTAAATTTAACCAATATTGTAATATGTATGCCAAACACGATTGGTTTTTTCTTTTAAGAAATGAAAATCAATATTATTAAATATATTTTTATATAACAAAGTATTTTCAAATTACCTAAAAGTACATAATATAATACATAATATATACCTGTTCAGTGTAAGGCTCATTATCTTTTTGAAAGAATAAATTTTAAAAAAAGGTGGGTAAGTGGATGTCGCTCTACTGTACAGTAGGTTACAAGTGAGTCACTGTAATGGATGGTGTTAAATTTGAATTCAATGATATAATATCATTGTATAAGAAAAACGATTCTTAGCGAAAACGGTCAGTCAGCCTATGATATTACCAAGTATATTTGATGATATTATTGTGAATAAAGTAATTTATATATAACCTATTTACGTGGAGCCTTGTTTTAAATTTTCAATGCTTAGCTATAAAAATTGAACATTTTATAAATTTTTAACTACAAAATTATTATTAAATTTTAAATTTGATACATTTTATCATTATTTGAACTTCAAATGCTTATAAAAAAAAATGTGCTTATGTATTTTTAATAATTTTCAACTGCTATTGTAACAATATATCAGAAGTCTAGCATTAAATTTTCACGCTTTTTTACCGAACAAATAAAATTTTTTGATATTTATAGAAAAAAAAACTAAAAAAATTGAAAACTGACAATGTTCTTAAACAGCTCAAAAAGAGTCAAATTATTTTCAAAACTTGATCGTGTATAGAAAATGCTAATATAAACATTTAATGCAATTTTCAAGTATCTACAGTCATTCGTTTTTTAATTACAACAAAATAAGAAAATCATTACATGTGTAAATTGAGTGAATATCAAATGTTGTAAAAATATGAATTTCAAAATTTAATTTGACTTTCTTGTAGACATTTGTTTTTGATAAAGATTGACAAGCTTATGAGGAATCTTGTATTACATTTTCAAATCTTAAATTTAAAAAGAAAATTTTTCATGAATTCTTAACTCAAAATTTTTTACGTCATTTTTACGTATTTTGTCATTATTTGAATTTTAAATGCTTATAAAAAAAATTGTGACTGGATTTTTAATTTTTTTCATCTGCCTTTGAAACAATACATTAGGAGTCTTCTATTAAGTTATCAAGCTTTTTTAACCAAAAAATATTTTATTGATATTTATAGAAAAAAAAACTAAAAAAAATGGTAACTCAAAATGTCCGTACATTTAGATCATGAGCGGAGCGCAATAAATGTATTTATTTTGCAATATTGTATGTTTTTGTTTTGTTTCTGTGTACACGATAAATAGTAGAAAAAAATTCTTCGATTTCCAACTATGAAGGTGATTTCTGATAGAAAATCGGATCCAGGTGGTACTTTTAAGAGGTCCCTATTTATAATTCCTAGTATTTTTTAAAGAAATCGGGGGGAAAAAGTGGGCAAGTGGTTGTCAGCTGTACAGTAGTGTCGAGTGGGTCATTGTAATAGATGTCTAATGTGGTAAATGTGAATAATTTGCAAATTTTAGTCATTTTGCTGATAAAAACTCTACCTTCATACCTATGCTAATAAAAAATTATTTTGGATTTACACTTACTTTTTTTTTTTAATTACACTAATTACACAAAATCTTATAAGGAACCTTGTATTAAATTTTAAAGTTTTTTGTCGGGGAAAAAATTGTTTTGTCAACTAAAAAATAACAAAAAAAATCTAGCTGGTACCTATAATGAAATCAAAGGATTAAAAAAATTAAAACATACAAAATTTAAAAATCAATATATTTATAGCTCCACTTGAACCTAAAATTAAGGAAAACATGACATTTTTTTTCACAAAACCAGTTTTAGATAAGTTTGATTTTGTTTTTTTTGGTGCAACTCAAAAATGCATAACTGTAGAATCTAAAATGTAGACAAAGGTACTTACAATTTTCACTAAATGTTGATACTATTATTATCACGTTGAAAATTCTATACATAATAATTCTATATAGAATTTTAAAAATATTGTGACGATTTTTTAGCTATTCATAGACATTTGACATTTTAGTTTTTTTTTATAAATACATACCAATTAAAAAATTTTCGCTCAATCAAAAAAATTAATATAAATAAATAACTTAATATAAAGTTCCTTGTACGTTTTTTTATAGCTATTTAAAAATATGCACTAATGATACATAGACACGATTCATTTTTATAAGAAGTTTAAATTTTGACAATATCAAGAAAATTCATAAATTAATTTTTAGTTAAAAATGTAGGTACCTACTATCTATAGTGTTCAATTTTAATAGAATAAGTTCCTTATAAGTTATATGTAATTCATAATTGAACTAAAAAAATCCATAAAATATTTAATTTTGATATTTCCTTATAAACATTTTAAATTTTGCTGGATATTCGTTATTTAAATCTATATGAAGAATAACAGTTTTGGTTATTTTGATGTAATTCAAAAATATTTTTCTTTGCCATTTGATACTTTTACATATAATTTTTTATTTAATATACTCAATGTTATTTTCAAAACATTTGGATTAATTGTGTGCTATTGTTTATTGGATATTTATAGCTTATACTGTAGTATTTAACAGTAAAATATATTATACTATAATAATTAATAGCAATAATATATTTATTTGATAATCGGCCGACAGACCGTCTCCGCTCAAAATTTTTCGTATGCAATGATTGATCATACTATTTTAAATTGGCCTACTCAATGACCAGTTACACTCGACTGCTGCTGTACAACAAAGTACCTAAATTGCCCCTTTTTTCTATTATTTTTGATAACATTTATGTTTTTACAAGCAAACACTTCTGCCGCTTTTTTCCGAGCAATAATCATCATCATATTCAAACTCACCTTTTTCATTTTCAGAGCAACTTAAGTTACAATCCTCACCCTGTATAAGTCCACCGCAATAGTATCAGTTATATGGTAACAATTTTAGATGATTATCATTGTCTGTAAATAATAGTGTGCAGACGTTACAAATATTTATAGCGTGAGGTATAACACGCTGTGTAACGTAAATCTACATTATAATAATTATTAATTATTGTCATTGTATTTCTAGTTATAGTCTATACTCTATTATAGCCTATGAATAGTAATCGTCATTCGTTAAAAACAATTTTTTCACATCTTAGAAAATTAGTTTGATGAATTTATATTTAGGTTCTATTACCTATATAATATATATATATATATAATATATATATTTATTATTTTATATGTTAAGCAGTGAATATTTACATTCAAATACTCATCTAGGTACTAAGTAAGTATTACTACAGAAGTAAACTGTCAAGTGTCAACGTCGTATAAGTTGATATATCGAAAAAATGTGATATTATAATTGATCTTAAGCTAAGTGGGTGACTGGGCCGGGTAAGTCTTCAAATTTAAAAAATTATAAATAAAGTAGGTATATATTTACTATTTTGTACACATTATATACTATCCAATACAAAATACAACTATCTGTTGGACGAGGAATAGTAAAATATTTCAAATAAAATTCATCCAACTAAAACCATATTATTATCTAATTTTCTAACAATTATTTTTTTTCCATAAAAATATTCCTCTTCTAAAAATATATCAACGCATAGCACATAAACACATAATGTAGATTGTGTTTCGGCTATGCAACTTTTTTTCTTACAAAATGAAAATAATCGTTTTAAGAAAGTAATGTAACACATGCGGCTTGAACAAAACAAAAGTTTGAAATCCAACTGTGTTGCATGACAAAACTCATTTTTAGCATCATGACAAGTTAAACAATAGTATGATACACTATAGTAGGTACTAGGTAGTAGGTACCTACTGGATCTATAGCATTGTTAAGGTTAAGGTCGGTAATTAGTTGAAGAACCTATAGTAAATAATATATAAATCAATAATGGAAACAAAGGAACAAGGAAGAGAAAGAATTCCATAAAAAAATTATATTTTTACGCTGCAGGAAAACTATTAACTATTAAGTAATTCTACCTATATAATATTATTCAATCCATCAAGACGCTGCTATTTAATAATGCTTTATGGGGGACGGAGTGGCCGAGCGGTCTAAGGCGCCGATTGCGACGCACCCGACGCCGGCTCGATTCCTTGGTCACGGGCGGCATTTTTCTTCAGGCAAGTCACGGTGTCCGGAGAATAAGTGCCACCATCCCCCACCGGGGCATGGCAGATAACTACGGGTGCCCAATCTCTCAAAAACTCTGCCAAACACAACACACACGTGTGTTCTCCCCTACCGACATTAAACGTACAAAACCAATACAGCTAATGGCTATAGATTTCGGGCTTAAGATAAAAAAAAAAATGCTTTACTAAATTTTATCATCGAGCCTCTCAGCTTCTGAAATATAAATCGCGTTATAATTTTAATTTCAATGGTACCTAGAACATGAAATTAAAATAAAATAATAACATTTTAAACAAGTAAATAGAAATACGTTTTTCTTAAAATACCTGTATATGAATATAATTAGTAAATTTTACTAAATACTACTAATAAGTGATTACAACAAATACGAAATGTGTTTATGTATTGTGTAATAATATATTTTTAATAATACAAATTTAAATGTAGGTTGAGGTTCATAACACCTATAGTACTTTACTAATAATTTAACACTCGTACATGGAATTAAATAACGAATACTATCTTTTAATGAAAAAAAAATATCATAAATTAAATAATGATGATAAACTTAAAGGGGAATGGAGTGGCCGAGCGGATTGAGGCGTCAGTTGCGACGCACACCGGCGCCGCTTCGGGAAAGTCATGGTGCCCGGAGAGAAGTGCCGCCATCCCCCACCCGGGCATGGCAGATGAGTGAGCATGGGTGCTCACTAAAAAATATGCCAAAATCAAAACACATGTGCTTAAACTTACAGTACCCTCCCACAGTAAAAACCATACCCAATGGCCTAAGTTGCCGCGGGTTAATTAATAAAAATAAAAAATAAAAACTTAAAAAAGGTGGATAAGTGGATGTCGCTCTGCTGTACAGTAGGTTACAAGTGGGTCACTGTAATGGATGGTGTTAAATTTGAATTCAATGATATAATATCATTGTATAAGAAAAACTATTCTGAGCGAAAACGGTCAGTCAGCCTATGAAATAAGTATATTTGATGATATTATTGTGAATAAAGTAATTTATATATAACCTATTTACGTGGAGCCTTGTTTTAAATTTTCAATCCTTAGCCATAAAACATTTTATACATTTTTACAAAATAACTAATAAATTATAAATTTGATGAATTTTGTCAAAATTTGAACTTTAAATGCTTATAAAAAAAAATTGTGTCTATGTATTTTCAATATTTTCAACTGCTATTGTAACAATATATCAGAAGCCTTGCATAAAATTTTCACGATTTTCTACCCAACAAATAAAATTTTATTGATAATTATAGAAAAAAATCGTTACATGAGATATCGGGTGGATATCAAATGTTGTAAAAATATAAATTTCATAAAATTTTATTGATTTATAGAAAAAAAAACTAAAAAAATGGAAATTGACAATGTCCGTAAACAGCTCAAAATAAGTCAAAATATTTGGAAAATGTTATGGTGTATAGGAAATGCAATTATAAAATTTCATGTCCCTACGGTCATTTGTTTTAGAATTACACCAAAAACCATATCGATTTTCTCGAAAACAGATTTTGCGTAAAAATTCATGGTTTTCTTTAATTTTCCTTTTGTTTTTCACGTCACTTTTGATAACTACTGGGAAATTTTTAATTTTTACCCCCCAAAGTACCAACTAGATTCACTTTCCTATCAGAAAAGTTACTGTTGAAGAAAATCCAAGCACTTTTACTGTCCTAAAAGGTGATGACAGACACAAAAATAAAAAAAAAAAAATAAAATAAACACACATCATTGTAAAATCAATACATTCATCGCTTCGCTCAGAATCTAAAATTATTTTGATTGAATTACCAAATGTAAATTCACGTTTTGAAACCTAAAGGAAACGAATACCATCAAGGAAAAATACATAATATAATTTTAAAAAATGTTACTAAAGTGAAGATAGCAATTCACAGTCGTATATATTACAGCTGCTGTCTTTATCGCGGCCGATATTATGTAGGTAACTGAAATAAAACGGTGTCTGAAAAATGAAAAACATAATTGTTGTATTATTTTATATTCGTATATAGTATAATATATAGATATACTCGGCACATGCATAGCTGATGCTTTTACAATATTGAGGCATATTCAAGGTTTCTCATTAAGGATGCTCGTTCACCTTTTACATTTATTTATATTAGTATTTTAATTTTAATTTAAATATCAGATTTTATGTCAGCAGTCTAATATAATATGTATATTATATAGTGTTCACTGTATGGCTTCATATATTTTGTATTGCATCTAAATCTCATTCGAAGGTTTTTTATATTTTTCGACATAATATTATTTTTTACAAATATAGTTAACGAAAAATTCATACAGGATGCAGAGATTGGATGCTGGATACTTATTTCTCTTCATTCAACTCGGAGCAGGCGGTAATATGTCGTGATACATTAAGTGTACTGTGTACCTATTCGGGAAACTTATTCCGAGCGGAGTTCAGAATTGCACTTTTCGATATATCTTAAACATTTTCAACGGTTGTCGGTGTCTTCTATACGCTTAGGAAATTGGAAAATGGATCTCTACGGTCAGGCGTCTACCAGGCATGAAGGTACTACATACAACTTTTGGAGCACCTTAGAATGAAAACACTCATAAAAGTATTTATAAAGTAATAGTTAATATATGTTTTTTAAACTATTGTACAACTATTAATTAATAATTATAATATAATACAACCTATCTCGCTTCACTCAAGATGTATAGAATAGTATGAAAACCTCATAATATATATATATAGGTGTTTAGTAATTAGTTATGATTTATATATTTTATATTTGTAAAGTAAGTGAAACAAGAACTTAAGTTGAAGGTAATAGGTATAAGGTACTTTGACGTGTATATAATAATGAACAATAACTAAACGAAAACGAGTTGATTATAAATTGTAACATATTCCATAAAATTAAGTAGCTATTACAGAATAACCTGTAATATCCGAGAAACGTCGCATAAAAAAGGTGAACTTTTGTTTCCATTTAAAGCGTACTAACTACTTATAACTAATTTCTAATAGTAATATAGTATTATATATTAGGTACCTACAACATCGATTTATGTATTAATGTCATGGATGAGCATCAGTATACATAAGCCTAGTGTATCACTATTCAGTAATCACTAATCAGTAGGTATATTATTATACATCATATTGATCTTGGCCTGCAGTATATATTGTCGAGTCGAAGAAATTGCATCGACAGCACACAACCTACTGAAAGTACCTATGTATAAATATAATATAATAATAATATAATCAATTGTCACACGATGTCTTGACCCTCGAGTATTTTAAAACAAACACTCCTCACTCGTCGACCCAACAATCGCACGGTGGTTTGATTTTAAATTAAATTTAGACGAAACGAATATGGTTTGGAGCTGAGTGATTTTGAGATTTTAAATAATAAAAACTTGGCCAACGAGTTTCGCCAAGGTTCTCGCGTCTTATTCGAGTACCTATACCTAACGCAATTATTCTCCATAACGAGAATGACATTTTATTTTTAGAGTATTAGAAACATTGCTAATGAAATCCCACCTAACCTTAGAAGAGAAAAACTACTGCTATTATATTGTGCCAGAACCAAAAGAAATATCAACAATCCAGCCATCAAAGTAATAAATGCACACATACAGCAAGCCGAAAAAGAAAATATAAAAATAAACAATATTTTAGAAAGAAAACCGTACATTTTTCCCCCTTGGAACACAACATTCAATGTTAACCTTACTTTAACTCAATTCAAAAAAGAAAACACAATGCCATCCATATATAAAAACATGCTCAACAACATATTGCAAGAACACCCAAACAGTGTACACATATACACTGATGCATCCAAAACAAATGACGGTGTTGGTCTCGCTATGATAATAAACAATTTTATTTTTTTCTATCATTATATGATCGTATACTATAATATTATATATTTTATTCGAATGTAATTAAATAATTATGTCATTATGCATCCAATAGTTTCCCAAAATTTTAGTAATTATTATTGTTCACGTGGAAATTACCATTCCGTCGTCCGAAGTATAAAATTCTAATTACTTTATAAAGTCATTAATTACAACTAACGAGTGTATCTAAATCAAAATCAAACATTTTACATAATATGCACTACCTACGGAATATCGTTTTTTTTTTCTGTAACCAAATGCAAAAGAAAATGTACCCGCACTAACCATATAAATAACATAAGTTGTCGAATCACATTCGACGCATTTTGTTTTCTTAAAATATAATATATCTATACCTAATATGTCATGATTTCGGAATCATCGCGAGATAAAAATATATTATAATTTATAACACATATTCCTATTGAACGAATAAACAATATATACCTATAATATTTTGAACATGACCGAAATAACGATTTTCAACGACAGCTACATAAGTGTACTCGCGTCCGTCTAATTTGTTATAATTATTGCCACTTTAATTATATATTTCGTATGTATATGGTTTAAACGTAGGTACATGTATAATAATAATAATAATAATATGTACGTAGGTATACATAGCGTCTCATCGATAGTGTGACCTTTTCGATCGAAAACGATTCTAGGCAATCTGGTTTCCATATAAATTACGTGTGTGCGCGCACACGACATAAACATAAACTTGTGCACAACTTTGATATACCTACCTTGGTTACTCATGATAAAATATAATTTTTATTTTTTATACTCTTAAGAAACCATGAAATTTGCAATCGTTTGGCTGTCTCTGTTTATTTTTATTTAGACATCTCTGTTCAATAACCTAGAGTTGTGTGTATACACACGATGTACTACACACGCACGGTGGTTATAGAAGGCAAACACTGTTGTAAGTGACACATTTTTCAGGAAAGCTGAAAATCAATAATTACATTATAATATATTGATATGTTTCAAAAATCGGTTTTCAGATAAACAATTTTAAGTTATTTAACCTACCTCGTGTATTCAGCAAGCGATTCTTATAATAATTATATCTAAATAATAATTATCTATTTTAAAATTAGTTTACAATTTACACTTTTGAAAAATCATAGAAAGTAAGGTATATTGAGTATATACATATATAGGTATATTGAGAATACATTGGAAAAATATCAACTGGATCTTGTAATCGATATCCGTAACGTAATGTAAAACACTAGATTCAATAAAATTATAGACCATATTTATATTATATATAGTTAAATACGACTGGACAGTGGACATTATGATGTAGGTATACAGATTCCACAAAATAGTGAATAATAAAAGTTGATTACTGGAGTGTAGAGTGTATATATTTTTTTTTTTTTGTTATTAAAGTATTTTTTATTCGATTTGTTTCAATACATGAACAATAAGAATAATTGATGAAAATAAATAAAATAAAAATAAATGACAGATTATCCCGTATGTAGAGGCCTCCCAGCGGAGGTACTACGACATGAGTAAGAGTGTATATTAATTTAATTTTAATAACGAGTAATTTTATATATTTGTTTGTGAGTTTATGACTGTGAAAAAAACATGCTAGCTGATAAAATAAGTCGCTTACTACATCATAATAATATGCTATATGCATATATACAGATATATATGATGATAATAAAAAATATAGCTGTATGTTATACACCCTGTTACGTTACATGTCATATTACAATTAAATAATCTTTACACTCGTTGGTGGTAAAATCAAATTGCAAGTCGTACACATCAAAATATTATAGTATTATTGCTGACTTTTCTAAAATATAGCAATGACTATATATAGGATGATGACAAATATTTTAAATATTGTATCAAAATGATCCTTTCATGTATGGTCATGTCTTTTACAAAAGAAAAAATGAAAAAAATTACCGCTTATAAGAGTTTATGTGTACCTATATAAAAATTATGTGCATACTGCATACATACTGCATCAACTGCAGTTTAAAAAAAAGTTGTCAATTTATCAACTTGACGTGCGACTTGTTGTTTTCTCGACTCATATAATTTATTTGTATATTCATTCGTATAAAATATATAGGGGGATTTTTGCCCCTTCTCGTCAGTGAATGTTTGACACGGCCGGAAGACCTCGTCCTAGTTCCGGCTTAATAGACAAAAAAAAATGACAAGTGTGTTCGAACGTAATTAATAATAATCAGCTAACAACAATAATATGAGAATAAAACCAACTCGTGTTTATATACGTACGTCTCACCAACCATCGTGACGTACTGAGTACTACTAACGTACCAAATGTATATAATATAAATACATGTCATACTCATATATTATAATATATTAATATATGTATAATAATATGTACTGTACCGCTGTGGTTCACCTGTCGCTCATTTTCGATTATATAATAATATAATACGTATTATGTTTAGGTACTAGTCGCATGACGTACGCGCATGACTCGATTCAAATCGTCTCCAGACATTCGAAAATCCGTTCACTTTTATTCAGTCGTCGGAGTTCAACAGACACGGGCAGCTGATGAATAAAAAAATTCACTAAATTACGGCCGGTCTATTTTTTCAATTCCTATTCGAAACGGTTAAGGCCACAAAATGTACGGTAATCCTCGAGATCCAGTGACATCGGTCCAGCGATTCTCTCCCAGAATATTTTTGCGAATAGTTTTTTTTCTTCTTTTTTTCAAACAGAGATAAAACGAGATCGCGTTTACGAACACCCAGGCACCCAGCTATTAGTCATAATCCCAATGCTTTCTGTCCAGTAAAGGACACTGCCGTGCTATGCAATAATAAGGCTTGCGAATTTTGCTTGTAATGACAACAGATAAATCTTTCAAATGTTTGGTTTATCGACGAGGATGTCTGATTCCTAATGACTAATAATGAGCATTGTTGTCAAAAAACACTTTTACTACCGAAACTGTATTAGGTACATGTTTGATGAGGCACAATGAATGACCTTAAATTAATTTCAAACCTATATAATATTGCAGTTATGATAATATATATTTTATCGTGTGTGTTTTTTAGCTACCGGCAATAACAGTTATTTATTGCCAACTCATAGGAAATGTAAAGGACCTCCAACCGTTCACCGATCAGCGTTTATAAGTTAAACTGTGTAGTGTGTACATACATGGGTTAATGTACAAATAAGAACTAATATTATTAGTGATGAGGACAGACCTCCTCGGTGCATATTGTTCAACGGGAATATTATAATATTGTTCTATTCGCACATAAATAATATCATATGGGACTCGCATAATTCGAAATAATTATCTATTTACCTATATAGGTACCAGTATGCTGACGGCGCCTATATAATATATACACGTCTATGACGTATATGATTATATATTTCAATCGAAATCCCGATACACAAGGACGAGTGGATCAGTGTCCTGAGAACAATAAATAATATATTTGTATAACAGAAAAAAAAAACGTCAAAACGTGTTTTTACTTTTTGTTTTAATTAAATCTAACGAAATATCTTTTCAGTCTTGTTACGCACAAGTCCACCATCGATATATTATTATTTATAACCACTAATCAAAAAATTAAACTTATAATATTCATACACACTGCCCTTAAATTATTCGCGATTCCCTTAAAATATCCGTTTCCCCCGATCATTGCGCCGCAACCGGCTATTATAACGCGGTTTCTGATTTGAATTTTGAAACGCCCTATACCGTTTACCTTGGCACACACATGGCCATTCACCGAGTGTGTTATTATTATTAATTTTCACATTTCTAATGTACGAGCTATATTAGCTATAATATACTAATAAGGTTTGTATAATAAATATACTAATATTATAATACCTATCCATATTCGTTTTTATTAAATTAAATCGAATCTAATATGTATCGTCGCGCGTTTTATTCGAAGAATCTACAACATAATGTTACACAGGGTTGTTCACAGTGTACATGGCCTTGTGCATGCACAGTCATACCACTCATACCCACTACCCGAAGGCCTAACATTTATATACGTAGAATATATGTATATATATGTCCACGTACTCTTCTATACCCGCCTGAAAATGCATTCTATATTACTACTATAATAGGTTACTTTGAACGTTTGAAAAATTATTTGACAGTTGTAGTTTTACATAGGTGCCTCGTACCTATTTTAGTATCAGCTAATAATTAAAATTTTAATTTTTTTTTTTATTAACCAGATACCTATCTCAAATTTTAAAGTTTCACGAAAACAAATATTTTAATTTATTTTTTTTTTTAGTCAAGGTAATTTTAAAAAAAAACTTCAAATTGTTATAATGCGTGTTTAATACCACAATGATAAATTCTAAAGTATGTATTTGATAAAAAGTTAGAAATTACCTCTATAATAGACATCGAATTGTTATAAACATGGTGAGATATTCGAATATAATAATTATTACCTATGTGTAATAAGTAATAACTACTAATAGGTGCACATATAGTGACACACATATCAATATACCTATTATTGTTTTCGAAAACAGATCAGTACAAAAATGAAAATGTGTGTAAGATAGGTATCAGCATAGCATTTATAATAACGATATGAATTATTATTTATATTAATCTTGTTCCTATGAAATAGCTAATAATTTACTTAACTGTTATTATAACTAACTTAACCCTTTCCCTTACGAGTTTGACCACATTGTACAAAAATAAAGCGATACATTTATACAAATTTACCAAACATTATAGGCACAGCACACAATTAATTCATATTTTTATTATGATACATAGTATACGCGCGCAGACATCGAATGAGTAAAGGTACTTTAGTAATAATAAAGTACATATTATATTGCACCATGTCTTTGTCCATTCAACTTATTGTCAAGCCTGAAGCCACTCAGCCAAACGTATATTCTATATTTAGTTATTGCTATAATTTATAATTATTATTGGTATCACTGTCATACATAATACTTCGCCGCGGTTTTTAATAGCGTTTATAATGTGAGCCGAGTGCGACGAGTGGGTTATACGCACTTATACCAAACTTCTAACGAAGAACTTGTGTAGTTTTTAAATATATTACAAGTACCACAATTGCACCTTTATATATATTATATAAATGATCTGTGTGCGTCGTATTTTTGTAAACAATAAAATGCAATATAAACAACGTGCACTATATATATCTAATTAATTGTATAAATATTAAAATTTAGTACCTGGTGCTATAGCAGAAGCCGATATTTAATTTTCATCACTCCACTTTTTTACAACGTATAAATATTAAATATTCTATTATGTAATACAAAATGAAAAAAATCACTAAAATCTTTAACATCAATTTCAAAATCAAAACTTACACCTAAGGGCATAATATATTTAATATAATGTATTATATTATTATATTATAATATTATAATATTATAAATATTAAATAATGCCTGGTAGGTTCTATAGCAAAAGACGATATATAATTTTCATCTCTCCGATGTTTACAACATAAATATTAATTATTTATAATATTTATATGTAATATAAAATTAAAAAATCATGAAAATCTCCAACGTCAGTTCAAAATCAAAACTTGTACCTACTGTACCTTCATAGTTCATACACATATAGCCATATAGGTGCGTATATTAAATAAGTATATGCATTATAATATTATAATATCAGTTTATTCATAACGCTTCAAATTATAATATATTACGTATAAGGTATTATAGAATATTATAATATCAATTATATTATTATATGCAAATATTATAAAATATTATGAACATGTCTCTGTAGGTCAGTATATTATATACTGTATAGTGTATTAGTGTATAATTATAATTATATTATAACTATATAAGATGCATATTATTATATTATATTATCGTTATTCGTTATTTGTTATGGTTTACCTACTTGGTTTAGTATATACAGGACCGTTTAAAACTTTATTTAAATTTATGCTCACACTCATAAGCAAAATGTTGACCCCTATCGTTTTATAGAAATGGTTGGGGCACTCGGGGGGCAATGATATCGTTTTCCCTCCCGTTTTCAGTTTTAATTTATTGTATATTACAACACGTTTATTTATTTTTGAAAAGAATTTTTTTTTTTTACGTTTTATGTAATTATGAATTGATTATTCAAATATTAATATTGTAATTTGTAAAGGTACACATATTATATAATTTAAGTTATACATATTACACATTTTAATTTGGATAGTATTAACTTGATATAATATTATTGTCGTTAATTTTACAATTCTACAACACTTCAAGCCTTCAAGGACATATATACAGTGTTTACATTTATAGAATAACTATTGGTAAATTAGGGTGGTCCCTCACTTTATAATCACATTGAGTGAAAAATATTAATATATATTATATAAAAAATATAATATATATTTTCCCCAAAAATCCAAGTTACACCACTGCAGTAGCCAGTAGCACACATTAAGTACATACATATATAATCTCTCCCCCTAAAAACTCGTCCTCAAGTGTTCAAGGAAGAATAAATTGGTTGCAAATAGATTTCGTGTTGATATTGTTAAACGATAACCAATAAAAAGAAAAACATGTATCTTTTATTATTGTTATCTATATATATATATATATATATATCAAAGAAATCGGTATTTAAGAAGAATACGACCTCGCAGGTGCCAAGGCGAAATCCATCATAGTAATAATATTTAATTTAATATAATACATTATATATTTATATCTGTGTGTGAAAAAAGCCAATAAAGTACATTGACATTCCGATCACAGAATTGAGGCGTTCTGCATACTAATATATAGGTGTAGGTACTATAGTCTATAGGTAACCCGTGATGAAGACAAAATTACAATATTTTTTATGTAGGTACATGTAATTTATGGCATTTCGATGAGGCCGCGTTACCCCGTGACGAGCTTCATTTGGACACAGAAAGTTCAACAATATGTTATGCGCGAATGGTTATTTTAATAGATAACACTAATAGATAGTAAATAAAGATTTTATTCATTCCGATTTTCGATTATTCTATAAGAATCTGTCGTTTGTAAATTGTAATATTGTAATATTATATCATAATACTATTACAAATAATAAACAGGTTTGAAACCCTTAAGAACATTTTTACAAATTGCATAATTACAACAATACAATAACACTCACAACAGAATATTCAATTAAATTAACCTATTATATACCTATCACCATAATATTGTACCTATATGATGTGTTTTCTCGGACGTCGAGATGAAACTAACGAAATTATAATAAGTACCGAGTAATGGACGAGTATATTATATTATGGATATTTTACACGTATGCTATTATATAAGTATTAGTGATAAATGATAATACCTAATTTATTGTTGTATACTATTTAAGTATAGGTAATTACTAATTATAATTAATTCATTGACCGAGAAAGTCATTATTTTATACTCAAACCACGCGATTTGTGACGTAACGCATCGAAAAAAACCCGTTTTTTCATCACTCTTCATCGTCGTATGAACCGGCCGCCGCGCCGATACAGATTTGGTGGTTTTCGCGTAATAAAATATTCGTAATTCGTCTACAGTAAACTCTATACAACATTACACAATACACACAATCTACAATATTATGACGTGTATATTATAATATTGCGGTATATGCGGTACACCGTATAACCTACACAACATTCAAAACACGGTACCATACGCTCGGTAGGTAATGTGCTCGTCGATTTAATGTGAGTACCTACTGGCTACTACCTAGTACCTACCTATGCGTATTTGACGATGATAACAATAATAATAATTAATAACAATAATAATAATAGTAACGATATTGCACTCTTATGTTATTATAATAATATTATATTATATTGTATACAGGTTGGGTAGTGATTATATTAGTATATGTGTATGGCGCGCGTTGCGCATATTACGGAGACGTGAAATAAAAATCACATTGTCGAGCTCTGAACAAACAAAATAATATTTCCTTTCGACCGGTAAGGTCACCCGGGTTGACCAGCGAGTTGGGTGGGTGGGTGGATGAATCATTTGGTACAGAGGACCTCGACCTACTTAATCCAGTCAACATTAAACCAGCCAGGAAAACCCGTTTGCGTGTATATATTGTTTTTTTTTTCGCCAACTCTACCGACTTCCTTCGAATTACGCGATAGCCATTTTAATAAACGGTCGTATACATATTATATTATATTATTTTTTTTAAACGTTATATAAATATAATATATATGTATTCATTAAGTAATAAAAATCTTTTAAAAATGAACGTTAAGGCCATGTACGATTACTGTTTTCGATTTGCATGTCTGAAAAGAACTTATCGTTTGTCGCGCGTGTACACGTGTGCTTTAAATTCCGTACGACTATATATATTATGCATGGTGTCGCGATACTGCACTATTGGTACCTACGTATGTAATAAGACTTATAAAACTATCTATGGGAACTATTGGACCGAAGTCGGCTTGAATCGTACGTGAATATATTCCGTATTGAACGTTTAATGTCGATTATTGAGGTACATCTAACCAGTTCAGAAACGACGTGACCGTGACGCAAGATCCGATACCCTTATTCATATATATTATTATTTATTTTACCCGTATAGGCACGTAGTACAGTAAACTGTACATGTATATTGTATATAGATACATTAACCGTGTTCCTAATGAGTGGCTACTACTGTGCTAGGTATTATAGGTATGATATAATATTATAGAGTTTACGATGGCGTGGCGTCTGTTAAAAATTTTGCAACGGTCGAGATACAAAATAAATTTTATACGTATAAAATATCGTGTACCTATAAAACGGCTATACAATACGACGGTTGTCAGTTTATGTATACACTATATATCATACAGGGTGTATCAGTTTTACATTAAAATCGCATGACATACCTATGTCATATTATATTCCGATATTCGTGATACATAATTAGGTTAGGTAGGTATATATTACCCACATATTATATTATTATGTTACAAGCATTAATAATTATGCTAATACTATAAATTAGTGAACGTGAACCACTATAGATTTGGCTATGATATTGTGCTGTAGCATTCTTATCATATATTATTATAGGACTCAGACTTGGGTAGTATTCCGAATAAACTATAATTTTAAAATACAGCTGTAAGCTATTTCCCAATAGTATTTACTATTTAATGCTGTATTATGAACACACTCTTGAAAGTATTTTTTGAATACTTTGAAGTTTGAGTACTTTATTCAGAAATATTTTATTATGTTGTAAATAATAAAATATCATAGTTTTATATTATATTCAAGTACAATATATTTCAACATTGGCCATAATTTCAAATATTCCCGATTTCCCGAAAACAAATACCTATCACCTTTTTAATACCTACCTATCTACAACAAAAAATATTAACAAAAAGTATTTGAAATACATTTATACTATTTTTATAAGTATTCCAGTATGAAATACTATATAGTAACCTACTCGTATATAGTATTTAGAACAAAATTTATTCCAAATAATTTTTAGAAGTATTTTACCCAAATATTATTGGTACTGATAGGCGATTTTAGTTATATTTAATACAATCATTATGAACTCAAATAAAAGGGTATATATTTCATAAAAACAATATTACGGTAATTTACTTGGCAGGGTCAATTGTGGGGAGGGGCCAGTGGGGTATTTGCCAGGGGCCTCTCAAAATCACAAAGCATATTATTATTTATTATATAATATATCTCCGCGTTCCGTTAGGTACTGCACATAAGTACACTAGAATCATATTGAATTAAATATACAATCATCGAAACTAAAAGTTGCATGATCTAATACTTAAAGTAAAATTATAAACGCTAATACACTATTAGTTGCAACTTGCAAGTATATTAAATCACGTTGTCTATTTGTCACAATTATCTACGTTGTAAATTAACTGTATCCTGAATAAATCATTATAATGGTATACCGTATACCTACATTTTTTACACATACTAACAATAGTCATTTATTGAATTATAGTTATATATATTTACTAAACCACGAATTATATATTAAATTTCACTAATCAAGGTCAATATTTAATGAGACTTCTGAGTTGTTTTACACGTTGTTTCATTTTATTATGTTGTAATAAAATAAATATTAAGTAGATGATACTTTCAATGAAATTCTAATATTATTCAATCGGTGAACTTCAAATTGATTTATATAAAGGATAATTGACAGTTGCAGACACTCATCATTACTTATAAACAAAATAATCGTTTTTACAAAAAATAAGAACAAATACGTGGTGATCCATTTGACGTAAGACACTCTTTATTTCAAAAAACACTGACGTTTCTGTAGATATACAGGTATAACACACATAAATTAAATTAACGGTATAGGTATAGATAAGTAGATAACTATACATTAGTAGCCACTAAAACTATCTAATTTAAATCTAACACATAGATAATAATTTAAATGATTCTTTCTATTTTAGATTCTGAGTGGGACGATGAATGTATTGATTTTACAATAATGTGTGTTTTTTATTTTATGTGTGTGTCTATGTACACGATAAGTAGTCGAGATAATACTTCGATTTTGACGGATTTTCAACTTCAGTATCTTGTTCGAAGGGAAAGTGAATATTGTTGGTTCATTGGGAAGATCAAAATTTAAAATTCCCAATAGTATTCAAAAGCGCCGGGAAAAACAACATAATAATTAAGAAAAACAGAATTTTTTACGCAAAATCAGTTTTCCCAAAATCGATTTTGGTTTTAGGTGTAACTCTAAAACTAATGAACGTATATACATGAAATTTTCACTGGTTGATTATATTTGCATTTTCTATACACGATAAAATTTTCAAAATATTTTGATTTGTTTTGAACTGTTTAGGAACATTTTCTGTTTCCAATTTTATTAGTCTCTTTTTCTATGAATGTAAATAAAACTTTATTTGTTGGGTAAAAAAGCTTGAAAATTTAATATAAAGCTCCTACTATATTGTTACAATGACATTTGAAAAATATTAAAAATCCTTAGTCACAGTTTTTATTTATAAGCATTTAAAGTTCAAATCTTGACAAAATAAGAAAAAATCACAAAAATTAGCAAATTATTTTGAGTTGAGAATTCATAAAAGTTTTTCTTTTTAAATATAAGATTTGCAAAATTAATAAAAGATTCCTCATAAGTTTTTCTATCATTATCAAAAAAAATGTCAACAAGCAAATCAAATTAAATGTTTTTGAACATGTGAAATTCATATTTTTACAATATTGGATTTTCACTCGATTTCTCATGTAGCGGTTTTGTTATTTTATTGTTATTCGAAAATGAATAACTGTAAATACATGAAAATTTTACTGAATGTTTATATTTTCATTTTCTATACACGATTAAGTTTTGAAAATATTTTGACTCTTTTTGGGCTGTTTACGGACATTGTCAGTTTTCAATTTTTTTAGTTTTTTTTTTCCATAAATATCAATAAAATTTTATTTGTTGGGTAAAAAAGCGTTAAGCTTTAACGCAAGGCTCTTAATATATTGTTACAATAGCAGTTGAAAAATATTTAAAATACATAGGCACAATTTTTTTTATAAGCATTTAATGTTCAAACTTTCACAACATTTATCAAATTTAAAATTTAATAATTATTTTGTAGTTAAAAATGTATAAAACGTTCAACTTTTATAGTTAAGGATTTAAAATTTAAAACAAGGTTCCACCTAAATAGGTATATATATAAATTACTTTATTCACAATAATATAATACTAAGTAATAATACTTAGTAATATCATATAGGCTGACTGACCGTTTTCGCTCAGAATCGTTTTTCTTATACAATGATATTATATCATTGAATTCAAATTTAACACCATCCATTACAATTACCCACTTATAACCTACTGTACAGCAGAACGACATCCACCTACCCACATTTTTTTTTTAATTGTAATTTAATCAAAAATGAAATTATTATAAATACTTGTTTCAAAATTATGAATAAATTATCTAGTTTAATAGTTGGTATATATTATTTACTTGTATACATATTTTGTTGAGGACAATTTTTCTCAAGGGTGTATCGTATATAGATCTGACAGAAGTAATTTTGATTTGAAACGTTTATAAAATAACGATACCTATGTGTATCTTATTAAGGTCATTTTATACATTGGTGTGTACCTGTTTGGCTGTTTATATAGAGTAGGTACAGTCTCGTACAAAATATACTAATCACCTATTGCTCATCTGACATCCATGACACTTTTGATTCCGAACAGAGTGCTGCTAGGTGCCTAGGTATTATAATAGTTTTACAATAAATTATTACATTATACTACCTATATATTCTATGAAAAACTCTTTTTGGGTCCAGTATTCTTATAGTTTCGTACAGATCGTGTAGCTCTATCGAACGATTTAAAATTAAACACTATTCATCGCTGTAACAGTACCTATACCACTTATATTACTTTAGGGGTTATTTACAAATATTTATATTTAATTTAAAATCCAGTAATATGGATACGATATTTTAATTATAAAAATATCTGACCAAAGAAGTTCTGCACATATTTGAAGGCAATAATGTATTGTTGCCCCCAGGTGTGTGAAACTGTATAGTTGTATATACACTATTATATACTAGTGTCCTCTAATATCCTAACACTAAATCCTGTTCATACTTACTACCGCTTTGTAATTTCCATTGTGTTTTTTCAGTCTAAATAATAACAATAAAATCTGTATTCAGCCCGTAACCATTGAGCTGGTGGTGGAGAGTGCAGAGTCTGCCGACCTGCCATGGCACCAAAAATAATAAACACACGACAAATATTGTATTATTTTATATGATATATTAGTGGCCAATTGACAATTATAATCGCATACAAAACGATTCCATAGACAATGGTCCCATGACCTATGCTATTGTAAAAGTATATTACAATTAAAATTATAGGTATTTAAAAATAAACCGTTCTATGAGCTACCGAAAAAATCTCGATGGGCCGGTAGTCAAAAATGCCCGGTGGGCCATTATTATTTTTGGACAAAAATAATATTTAGTCTTTGTAGACAGTGGTATATATAGAAGGATATGATAATTTATAATAATCCAAATTGATGATTAATATATTAATTATCATATTATAACAATGAATGCATCGGTTGTACATAGTATATTACTGTATTGGGCATTCTATTTCAGAAAAATATAAACTAGAATTTTCTAATAAAACTGAATATAAAAATACGAACAAGTGGGTACCACTCCGCGTCTCCGGTATACATTAGGTGTCGTGTGGGTCACTGTAATGTGTTAAATTTGAATTCAATGGTATAAATGTACTACACTACTACACGGTAGATCAGGGGTCGGCAACCTTTTTATCCATGCGGGACATATTTTTTTTCAATTTTTCATCAAGGGCCGCATTAATAAAAAAAAATGTAGGTACATATGATATAATAGTAATAATTTAGTAATCGACGATATATACATAATATACGATTAAATTACGACCTAGATAACGTTCTCCCTCATACCTTATTTCACTCTAATAGTCATGATTCGATTTTATTTATTACAATTTAAGATATAAAATTAAAATTTTAAACACCATGAAATATATTTGGAGGGTCGCGGGGTTGCCGGTGCCTGCGCTAGACACTAGACTTGAATTATAATGTAATAAGTTATTGTAATGTGAATTAATAATGTGTTGTAAATTTGTAATTATTAATGTTATTTAAATAAATAAATAAATCTACAGTAATTGTACCTATACCTACGATTCTGAGCGAATACGATCTGTCAGCGTATGTTCCTAAGGATATTTTATTAATTTATTAAACCTATGTTAGAATCACTAACTCATTTGGTGACTCATTTTTCTACTAAAATATGGTAGGCTGCACTAATTATTTTCGAAAACAAATCGCATATTATGTTATATAATTATTATTGTTTCCATGAACATTTTCGTAAAGTCGTAACTAAACGATATTTGTATTATAAAAATATGATTTACTAAAAAATGTATCATGTAGATTATAGGTAGCGGTACATTTCTACTCGTATTAAATTAGTAAATACTAAATTCACTTAAATACATTTTAATTTTTCAATAGCATGTATTATTTATATTTTTCTGCAAACATTTTTGTTATAATTTATTGAATTGTATTAAAACTATCTACAACGCAATTAGATAATATGCCTAATTATTATATATATAGAGTTATAGCCTATAATCTATATGATTTTTTGAAAAGTAAAAACTACAAATTCAGACCGCGGGAGCTGGTATCTAGTCATCTCGCTTCCGCGATTAGCGTGGGAGTCGGGAGAGTGTTCAAATTGTAAGTCCGGAATATTATATTTTAAAATATATTAATAAGCCATTGTATTCTAAAAACTTTTCTAATTGAAACGTAAAAAATGGAAAAATAATTTCTTTAAAGTACCATCCAGACTGGATTTTTACCTAAAAAAATAAAATTGCTGAACCAATTGAGCATTTTAACTCTAAAAAGTAGGTATATACTGAAAAAGATTTTAAAAATCACTGTAAGACCAATAGAATTGTAGGAACTGTTTCAGAATCTTAAAGTTCTCTAAGTAGCTATAGGGTTCTAAAATAAAGAACCTTCTATATATATTATGTGCCTATATTTGTGGTTTTTTCGAATCACATAATTTATGCCTATTATTTACGCACAACAATTTTATATTATGAATATTAATATGATGAACCGAGTCGAACGTATAGATAAATTAAATTATATATAAGGTCATACGGGTTTTGGAGGTTATATACCGTCCATAAGTGTATTATTATTTATTAAAGTAGCAAACATAATAAAATTGTTTTAATACAAAAATAAAAAAAAAAACGTGAATAATACAATATTACCTAAACAATAAATGTTGATAAAATAAATACTACCTATATGTATGCGATTTTGATGAATATATATTGACATATTGCTTAGGTATATAAGTATATTGTACAGTATGTGCATGAACCGCTGTTTCGTAACTATATATAATATATTGACACCTCAAATCTTCCGCCATCGTCTGTACATTTATTACCTATACTGGCTATACTGGTAATACGATCATATTATTTAACATGATTCACAAGTCAATGCCAAAATCGTTATAAAATATATTCTATCGATAAAGTTAAGTTACATATACTGATATACGTAACACATCGCGTGTATCATAATGTATTAATCATAATAAAATGACAATAAAAATATAGCAATAAACTATATATAAAAACGCATAATATTCTTCCTATACGAATATGAATTTCATTAATATAATATTTTCTTGGCGGACAGTTGTATAGGTAGCTGTACTAGTTGTACTTATATGTATATATTAGAGTTTAAGACTCTAAGTTGTAAGTTATAACTATCTAAGTATTGTTGTCAATATTTGCTCGCGGGAAATACCTGGCATCTGATATAGGAGTGAATAAAATAGGTAGTATAACATTATATTTTACTGATAGTTTTGCGTACCTATTTTATACTGTTTTATGTAGTCAATCAATATAATCACTATGTATTTAACTACCTTAAAATACCCTCTTTTAACTCTTATTTTCTCAATAACGAGATATTAATTTATCGGCAGCCAGGCAGCGGCAGCCTATAACGTTATAGCTAGGTACTCGCGCGTACTTTTCTTTCCCTGCACCAACAATTTGCATCTTCTCTGGTTTAATAAGTTATAGTTCTTATAAAAGTTATGTGTACCTATTATATATAAGTTAGGCCAAGAAAAAAAAATGATTTGTTTAAAGAATCAGTAGGCAATAATTATTCTCATGGCCAATTATCTAAAGGGTGATCGAACAGGTTGCAGGGTCTCCTTTTTTTTACGCAACCAAGACAATGTATAATAATATTAATGTTGTGATATAGATTATGATATGTCATAATAAGGTGTATTATATAAAGGGCATGCCATAGCCCGTAAGTGACAGTCGCCTAGGGCGCCGTTTTTTTTCCAGAGACTACAACCTTGGACGCTTCTACTCTGAAAACAAAAATAATTATAATTCGCATACAATACGAGTTATAGGGACGTAGGTTATTTTAGTGAAACCACTTTGGCCATGTGAAATTTATACCATTAAGGCATTAACGCCACTCAACTGTAGATTATAAATTATAATATAATAAAGAGTCTATATAGCTTATAAGTTGTAATATTGTAATGACGTCCTCATCAGTCATCAGTGGTCAACGTTTTATGCTGCAGTCTGCAAGAGTCTTAGACTCTACGCGTATACAAGAAAAATGTTGTATTATCTCAAGCTGCGGATAAATATGCCTGGTAAACTCGGTCCCAATTCTCAATACTGTAAAAAATTTAAAAAAGTATAAAGCATATTTATATATTTTCTAAATTTAAATTAAATTCATTTTACTGAACTTTTATCAATGCGGGAAAATGCATTTTTATGGGCATTACCGACCAGTCACCATTAAATTCAATCAATTAGTTCCTTTGTTATAGTTTATACTTTATTATGATTATATCGTATAAAACAACTAATTAAATAACGGCATACACGTACCCTATATTGTCAGTAGTCAGTGCTGTGCTATCGCATTCAAATAGATATCTCAAACTCAATACTTCATATTATACAGTCCTGCATTCATACCTAGGTCATTAATATTTATTAATACATTCAAATACTTTATAAGAATGAAGCAAATAATTATTAAAGTTTAAAGTTTTAAACCCATACTAAAAAGCATATGTTAAAAAAAACTAATGATCCTGTATAAAAAAATATCACGATTCATATTCGTCAAAAATTCGTTTCTTTTAGGTACGTACTATTCAGGTATACATTTTTACCCGCAGTACAATATAAAAATGTTTAAAATAACGACAAAATATGGGTAGAAATATTATGTTAAATATGCTTGAAAAATTATTACTCAAACAATTTTGTATGAAAACTACAATGCTGACAACTTGTTTAGATGTTCCTTGGATAATGTTACCACCAACGGTGCGCACGGTAGGGTATGTGTTCTGGGTCCTAACCTTGGAAAAATCCTGCAGGTACTACATAGTTATCACTTAGTATACTTACCTGTAGCTGGTAAACTTTGACTATTAAATAATATTATTGGGACTAGGTTGGGCGCCTAATTGAACAACCCACTGACTCGATGCGTGCCAAAACGCCAGATAAATCTATTTCCGCTACCTCTAGCGCTCGTTGATGGTCTTATTACTCTTAGCCGTGAAATTATTACATAATAATAAAAATATAAAATAATTTTACGGTGTATCGTCTTTGCAGTGGACCGCGTAAAAAGTTATTTCCGCCCCTCCTACGCCACGCCACCCGATTCCGGGTATAAGGTCAAGAACTTCACGACTCGTTTTCACTTGCGCCAACTATCCGATTAATGACTGCAGTTCAAACACGACTCAATGTCGTGGACAACCCACCCCGTCGTCCACAAACAATCGTTTGAAAAAAGAACTCATTTTTATATTATTATTTTATATTTATTAACTATTTTCAAAGAAATTAATATATTTTTTTTTTAAATTGTGATTATAATATGGTAACTATTATAACAAAAACAATAAACTTTAGAGATATCAAAAATACAAATTATTTTTCCGATCGTCACCGTCTACTTATATTCATTAATAAATAGGTTTTATATGATATAGGTATAATATTATGAAATAAATCGGAAAAAGTCAAAAATGTGTTATCTACTATCGTGTTACATGGCCACGATCATAACGACCAGCACACAATCAACGTAATCTACAATCTGTGCCAAATCGTTCACCAAACCAACCCGGGCAACCCGCTTCTTACTGCTTATGTGATATACTGATATGCCGACGAAATCTAGATCACTCGCACAAAATCCAAACACATAAATTCACACAACTGTCTCCACCCCAATTCCAACAAACAATTACAAGAATAAAACATATTTGTTTAAAAAAAATAATTGGATTATTCTCAAATTCAGTTAGGAGACTGTAGAAGTGGACCAAAAACCAATGCCCAACAAACAAACTTCTACTCAAATCAAAGCTCCATGGCCCATCTGCATTAGTGCACAAAATGATAACTTTATTAATCTTTCTGTGATAATAATATTATCGAAAGGAGAATTATTGTTATGCAAAAGAACCACAAACGGCATGAAAGTATGAAACTATGTGCTAGCTCTCAAGAATCATACCGGTTAGGTTGTCTAAGTTAGTTTAAGTCAGTGATTCCCAACCATATGGGGTCATCTTACGTACCAAATAGGAGAGAATCGTGCGGTCTGCTGTGGGTTATTACTTATTAACTACCCATCAATAATAATTTTATCAATTCATACCTATACGCCTACCTACATAAATAACATTAATATAGGTATTTCCCAAGCGCGCTATCGAAATTAATCAAATTATCGCTTGCGCTTATCGCTGTAGCCTGTAATGCATTTTATGAGACGACGATCGACGACTAATCGGTCGACTACGTACCACAACTCACAGTTCATAGATGTGTCGCGTCGTCACAATAATAGCAACACAAATGTCAACCAAATTGTGATCATTTTTGACTTTATACATAATGCAACATTACGACTGAATTTTAATGAAATACTTTGGAAATGTTTAATGAGTAGTAACTATATACGTGTAAAGAGAAAATATCTACGAATCATATTATAGCACTAGTAAGTATAATATTATATAAATATTTTCAAAATCTTATCTAACCAGCTTATTATTAAACAAACATAAATTACGAATTATGATTTTTTAAATTCAATTTATTATACCTACGTAGGTAAACATTAATGCATTATGTAGTTTTTAAATTAATGTCGTATTATATACGATTTGACCCTGTACATTTTGAAAAATTTGATCATTTTGATATGTTCTCATCACACCCATTTTCATTTAATATTTATAACATTTCAAATTGACTTTTTAGTACAACTTTTTATAATATTATATAACAATTAGAAAAATAATATTTAAATTTCATCGAACTTATAACATTTACATACTTTTATTTACATAATAGTCACCTATATGTAGATATTATATACTTTATGTATAAAATAGTACAAAGTGTTCGCGTAATGTATGTTATTAAAATAATGGACCGCACACTCACTATTAACTCTCCCCTTAGATCCCGGAGTGATTTACCCACGCATAGCCGCATTTTCACCCACAGTGGGATTTGGGTCCGTAGAAACTCGAATTTGGCGACCGGCGCCAGTAGGCGTATATTTTCTATCTCATTCTCGTTTCAATGGGAGCGCCTATTGGTGTACTTGTTAGTTGTTATATTTTAACTGGCAAGGTTACAAATTTTAAATTTACAATACTTCACGCAAACGAACCATCGGAATATATTCAAAAATCGAAACACTATAACTTCTAAACTATGGCTGAGCGAAAAAATCCGATTACACCATCGTTCTTACTTGTTGAAAACACGCAAGTATACTAATTTCAATAAAAAAAAAATCTTCATAATTCGTGAAAGGCGTGGTAAACTTTAAAGGGAATTTATGGGAATTTCCTATCAGAAAACGTGGTGTTGAAGAAAATCAAAGCATTTCACTGTCCCAAATGTGATGACAGACACACACAAAAAAACACACATCATTGTTAAATCAATATAGTGGAGCGATAAGCTCAGAATCTAAAATGTATATTCGTCTGGTTAAGTCATTTTGTCCCAAAAGTTCAATCTTAAGTAATAAAACGTCAGCATTCGCAAGAAAAAAATGATTTTCATATAATACACGGATAGTTAAAATAGATAATAATCGGTTTAAAGTAAAATCATATTTAAATAATAAATAATATGAATGTCTCAGGATTATAAGTAGGTATATTTGAAATAGGGACCTACTTGATGAAACGTTATCTGTGTCGTAGCGTTTTTATTATTTGGATAACATACAATAAAATAAATACAATTAAAGTTAGTTTGAGAACAATAGGTTTTATTTGTTTTTTTCGTTTAATTATTACAAATTATTGGTAAGTGCTATAAAATAAAAACGCTACGACACAGATAAAGTTCTTTCCTATGAGTTGTGTAATTTCGATAATTCTATCTACAATAAGCACAGAGGGAGCATAGCAAAACAGTTTTTCTATGTTGTGCATTTGTAAGACGGAGACAACGCATGCGGATGTAACGTCCTCTTAATAATACATTTTTTCTTTGACGAATTAATTATATCTACGTACTTTACACTCATTTCACTGTTCATAATATTTAATATTTCATAAAAACTATTTACGGCGGATAACCGGTGAGTCACAAAGCCCGATTTCACGGAACTTAACTCGCGTAAACATGGGGAATTCATCAGTACCTACATACCAGTGTTTATTTCAGTGGGTGACCGGGGGGGGGGAGTTCTCTCCCCCCCCCCTCGGAGAAAAATGTATACCCCCCGAAAAAATGTATGACAATACTACGTAAACTACACGTGATGCGATATGTGAAATGAGTTATCGGCTGATTGTGAGTAATGTTGTGCATCACGGTTAATATTATAAAATAAAATAAATATAATAACTTGTTAGTATTGCCTTTTTGCCAATTAATGTGTACCGATAATAATCGTAATATCATAATCGAATGTTATCGCAATATCGCGTGCAGGAGTCGTAGGTAATTTTTAAAATGTGCTGTCGTCTGTCACTCTGTCAGTGTAGTATAATCACTGTAGTGGTTTACGTGTGGTACGACTTGACGTTAAGATACGTTTAACTGTTTGGTACATTTGTATAAGTTTTGTCACGTTTTTGTTCTTTTGAAAATTAACCGTTAACTGCCAGTATGTCAAAACGCAAAAGTAATCCTATATTAGATACGTTTCGAAAAAAACAAATGCAGCCGATGCGAGAACACGAAGACGTTGATGACCCACCGGTTTCACCTCTTCCAACACAATTAATAATTGAAGATCAAAGTATTCATAAAGTATTAAAAACTTATTCTTATCAAAAAAATAATACATATATGACATAGGCTCAGAACGGAGCATCATTAATGATATTACTAAATGTCAATTACATTTTTTTAGACTTTTTTAGAATTAGACAATGAATTTTTAAGAATTTATATTTTATGTTTTTGTAGGTATCTATATCTAATACCAATAAATTGAGCTTAAAACGATATTTTTACTTTCCTTCATTATTTACTTCTAAAGTCTTATGATGTACCCCCTTGAAAATTTACGATACCCCCGGAATAAAAGGTCTGAAATAAACACTGGTACTTACACACAAATGATGATTGGATATTTGGATACCTAGCTTTGCAGTTCAAATTTAATTTCGATATGAATTTAATATATTTTACACATATATTATGGCAACAACTTTATAGGTTTTCCCCTTACTTTTGAACTTTAAGCCGATTATATTGCATGTACCACTGTACCGACTATAATACATTGCATGCGCACTTCATATGTATTGATAAATGCTGAGCTTTTGGTGTTTTTGATAGGAATTTCAATTGTGCTGACCGCGGAGACATGAGCGGTTTGAATGCGGAGATGCAGTAAAAAAAATGTAGATTAATGCGGATTGGCGGTGCGTTTGAAAAATGCAATCCCTGGGCGTGGGGGGATGACCATGTTAAAGACTTGGAGCAAGATTGGAGAAAATAATACAAATTCATGTGTTGCGTGAGTTTTATTTACTATTAGTCATCGGTAGTAAGTATAAGGTACTGTCGTACTGATGCACTTTTGTTCATTAATCATTACCAATAAACAAAACTTTTAGTTTTATTCCTTTTTTTTTGCATATAAAACCCTAATTATTTGATCTGCTTTTTATTTTCTAAAAGTCCACGTGGTTAATACATGTAATATATTAATATGTATATAGGTAATAGGTACTAAGCAATAACTAATAATTAATAATAATCGTCGCTATAATCGATCTACTCCGGCACCTAAGTCTGGAATCTGGATACAGTGCCACAGAGGATGGGCGAATCAGCGGGCTGGAACCTATCGAGGACACCACCGAGTTCAGGCGGCTGCCGTTAATCGAATTCAAAATTGTGGAAGTTACTTAAAGTGGCAGTAGTAGCCAAGTAGGTACAAAGTTACCAATTTCATATAATATCGCCAATGGTTGACGCGCCGGGAGGTCTCTTCCCGTTTTAAATTTGAATGTATATTCGGGCGATACGGTCATTTCTATTCTGTGTCCGAACCTTAGATCATAATAGGTACAATACTATAATACAATATTATGGTCTAAGGTTCGACCTATGATGGCGCGCTATCTATCTCTTACATTTCGACATGCTACGCATGGAACTACTGGCCGTCACTGCCTTACTAGATAGACCTGACGTTCATGGTTTTTGTAGGTATTTTATATTGTTTTCAGACTTCCCGAGTTCCAACCGACGTCGTCGCGGCTTACCACGAGTCACGACTATGTTTAATTTCTCTTAACGACCTTTATCTAATTTTTAATAACTGGTAGGGGAGGTCGATCCGGGGCACAAATTTCAAATCCATAAAGCATATTATTGCATAGTGGCACTAATATTATGTTGTAATCCGGGTTACATAATTTGTAGATCCGATACTGAATATACATGTGATGTCACTCTCATCTTTTTTCATTCCAACATTATACTTGTTAAACCAATAAAGATATTGCTAAAAAGTTTAACAAATAATATTTATAAATAACAATGTTCCTTGTAACGGGAACAATTTTTAATTTTAAAGAAACGATGTTCTATGTTAAAGTAACAAATACTTTAAAGCTGAAAACAACAAAATTATTGTTATATTTACATAGTTTTTGTTACTTGTAATAAACTCTTATTTTCTATAATTATTACTAGGTAGATATAACAAACGTTTTGTCGGCTCAGGAGTGACAAAAACATTGTTAAAACAATGTATATTTTAGATTCTGAGCGAAGCGATGAATGTATTGATTTTACAGTGTGTTTTTTTTTTTGTGTCCGTCATCACCTTTTGGGACAGTAAGTGGATTTTCTTCAAACCAATTTTTCTGATAGGAAAGTGAATCTAGTTGGTACTTTGGGGGGGTCAAAAGTAAAAATTTCCCAGTAGTTTTCAAAAGCAACATGAAAAACAAAAGAAAAATTAAGGAAAAACGGGAATTTTTACACAAAATCAGATTCTGTTTTCGAGAAAATCGATTTTGGTTTTTGGTGTAACTCTAAAACAAATGACCGTAGGGATATGAAATTTTGAATGAATGTTTATATAAGCATTTTCTATACACCCTAACATTTTGAATTATTTTGAGCTGTTTACGGACATTTTCAGTTTCCATTTTTTTTCTACAAATATCAATAAAATTTTATTTGTTGGGTAGAAAATCGTGAACATTTTATGCAAGGCTTCTGATATATTGTTTCAATAGCAGTTGAAAATACAGTCACAATTTTTTTTTATAAGCATTTAAAGTTCAAATTTTGACAAAATTCATCAAATTTTAAATGTAATAATTATTTCGTAGTTAAAAATTTATAAAATGTTCAACTTTTGTAGCTAAGGATTGAAAATTTAAAACAAGGTACCACGTAAATAAGTAAATATATAAATTACTTTATTGACAATAACATCATGAAATATACTTAGTAATATCATAGGCTGACTGACCATTTTCGCTCAGAATCATTTTTCTTATACAATGATATTATATTATTGAATTCAAATTTAACACCATCCATTACAGTGACCCACTTGTAACCTACTGTACAGCAGAGCGACTTTTTTTTTGTTTTCATGTATGAATTTCTTTTAGTGTAATATTAAAGCTAACACAAATTTTATTTGACTGCGCATAAGGGTTTCATTGCACCCATCCTTCCCCCCCCTCCCCCCAAATAGAATTATTTGAGCGATATAAAAGATACTTTAGTTTATTTAATATTTAATAAAAAAAATTTTCATTATTTTCAAGTAATATGATTTATTTTAGAATAAGTTACTTTTTAAAACATTATTTATGGCATGGATCTTTCAAGTTTCACCTCCTGACGCCTATATATATTAAATTTGAACACAAAATATCTATATGATAGTACTACTTTAAATAAAGTAAGTTACCTTTACAAGTTTTACACCACTAATTTAATAATTTGATATTCTGTTAAATTTAAAAGAAAAACGTATAATGGAACCATTAAGGGTTTATTAAAATTTAATAATTTACAGACAATAAATAAAAATTATAGTCTAAAATCACTATTTTATATATTTTTTTCAAAACAATTTTAATTTACATCTGGTACAAAATCAAACCATTTTTAATACAAATGAATGATATATATCATACATAAAATTAATCATAATGTTAATGGTAGTGCTGATAAGCAAAAAAATAAAGAAATCAATGTCAAATTTCAAATGTGCACGACATAAAACTAGGTATATACAAAAAAAAAATTACAGTAAAATCAAACACTAATTAAGTAATTTGTAAAATAAAAATTTTAAATAATATACATTGGTACACAATCACATAAAACATTTAAATTAAAAGTTACTAATAAATTGCATTTGGTGACTATATAATTGTAATATTAAATTACAAAATGGAAAAACTAAGAAAAAAAATAAGAATCAATAAGAATAATAACAATACGAAAAACCAACAGAAATCAGACAACACAAAAAAATTATAAAAGAAAAACTCACTAAAATAATTTAAAATGATACAATTATAACAGAGCTGGTACACAAACTTGCTGTACTATTAAAAATACAATAGGGAAAAATAAATATTAAGTATTTAAAATGATAATTGCCGTGGTTTAAATCCAGGCGCTTTAGTGCTAAGGTTTTTATGTGGTGTTTTCATTTGCAAACATTGATAAGCTAAAGCCGTCATTTCTTGTTGGTCGACAGTCTTTCCACATGTAATCTTCCACATCACATCATTCTTCAAGTAATACATTATTTTCAACAAGAAATTTAATAATTTAATAATTTAATAATTTTCCAAAGTAAATTGCCAAATACCTTGGATACGAGGCCGGACCATTTTTGTCTGAGTGGACTTCCAATGTGTAGACGCTTGAGGACACTGCTGCCGTCGGACGACTGTGGTAACTGTCTGCGGATGACTGTTGTCTCCGAAACGTCTGGTGAGGCAGTAGAGCCATTCTGGTCATCACAAAACAATACATACAGCCACCATTTACTACACCATCACCGTAATAATAACGAATAGCTACTACTACTTATTATTATTACTTTTTCATAATAAATAATACAAATAAAGATGTTTTTAATAACTCTAAAGCATTTTCAAAGAATAATTAAATTGCACATTGATTGATAGTTTAAATAGAATTAAAAATTAATTTTCTATACTACATTGCTACTGTAGCTCCAACAGTTTTTTTAATATCAGAGTATAATATACATGCCAGGTCACGTCAATTAATATGAATATTAAGTATACATTTATGTGTAAAATAAGGACCAATCTTCATAAACACTGAGTAATTTTAACTGCTGATACCAATTTTTGGTGATAAAATTTCTATTCTTTGTATTTTAATATAACAAATGCAAACTTCTTTGAAAACGCTGTAGGCTAAAATAAAAGACCTAGAAGGAAATTATATTAGTGATGGCCAGTGGGTATTCACTATCACTTTATAGTAATAATAGGTATTTCATGAAAAATCTACATTCTTCAATAATCTTATTTTCAATCAATATGAAATTTGGTACGGATTTAAGTTGTAAGTAAAAAGAATACATATTTGTATATATTTTTTAATAAACATTGATTAATATTTTTAAGTTAAATCTTTTTTAGCTTGGCTCATCACTATTTAGTATAAGTTAGTATTTCTCAAATTATAAAATGTTTGTCGTATTTTTAACTACTTTAAATAAACTAATACAATTTTTATTTTAGATTTTGAGCAGAAGGAAACGAGTTATGGTAAAATGGTAAAAATATCAAACAATATTCATGCGGAACCTTTTATTTTTTATTAAAAATATAATAATCCAATTAAAAGGCAATTATGTTTTTTGTAAGATGTAAGAAAAGCCTGTATTTAGAACATATTTGTGCTAATGCTCAAAACCCGTTTTTTTTCTTGTTATATTGTGTATATTCAAAATCAACATCATAACAAGTTTAATTTGAGAAATGCTTAATCAAGTCATGCACAGTAAATAATTTGAAGCATAAAGGTAAATATAATTATTAATAATTTTTATATACAATATAATGTATCGTTTTGTATTTTGAAAAAAAAATAACACTAATTCATCAGTTGTACGGATTTCTAAAATATGTATTCAATTAATTTGTCTCTAAATTAATATAAATTATTGTTAATATTTACCTTTATAACTTAAAAGGACGCCAATACAACCAATATTTAAGAAGTTTTATGTTGGCAGGACATAATGAGAAGAATTAAAATTTTAAATCTTAAATGCAATAAATTACTGATTCAAAATATTTAAAAATTGTCCCGTATTAGCACCAACAATAGTTATTGTATTGAAAAACGGTTTTATGTAACACAAACTTACAAGTACAATATTTAAAGCAGATTTACCAAAATTTCTTATTACATAGCAGATAACTTTATCTCGTAACGTTTTTGTGTGAAAACTTGCTTGTACATATAAAAAAAAATGAACCTTTATGAATGATTTTGGTTGTCTTGAAAGCTTAAGTTAGGTGTATATATATATATATATGATATATAAATAATATATATAATGTATAGACATAGCATAAGTGTTTTTCTATATATTATAAAACTTATGTAAAGCTTCTAAGAATATTGCTTTTGTATGTTTGTCCTACACAAATCTATTTCCATATAAATGATGGGTGGTAGGACGTCCTTTTAAATCCCAATTAAAAATGATACAATAATAACAATACATTTAACAATCAAACAAAATTGCTCTAATTGCACTACTGTGCTCTATGAATAGGTACTATGTGTAATAAAATATAATAAAGTGAACTAATTATACTTAGTAGATCACCTCTCATTACCACAAAAACATATAATTATGGACAATATACAAACATAAATGACACAAATATCTATACAAGTCTATTAAGTCTTACAAGATTAACAAAATCTATTTCCTACTTGAAGTTTTAACAAAATTTGAGAGACCACATTGTATTCATTGCATACAGGTTATAATTCTTGATCCAATTTTTTATAATGTAATAATAACATGACTAGGATTGGAATAATATTAATTGATGTTTTAAAACTATAAAAAATAGACCATAAGTTCTTTTAATAGTCTCATAAAACAAAATATATTGGTGCCTAATACGTGGTTGCTTTAAAGTTTGAGCACCTTAAAATCATTTTTCATCTGAATAATTTATAAGGATTTTCTATAGTTAATCTGGGCACTTGATGATTTCTTGAAAACCTGGCACTTATGTACAAGTTTTACAAATTATAATAATTATGGCGGTCCTATGAAAATAAAACACTATTGGTGTTATCTCCAATAAGTCACTTGAAAATTTGAAATTTTTAAAATTCATATAGTTGTAATGTATAGAAAAGTTTGGCATATTTATCATATTTTTGGCAAATTTGATGAAAAATGCAATAATTTATTTATTTTCACTTGTACTAAATATATTAAATTGTTTTGAGATTAAATTGTTTATTTTCATTCTAAAATCAAGGACTGACTGGATATTTATTTAATCATATTATTATTTATTAATAGACATTTTTTAAATTATTTTTCGGAATTACATTTAAACAAAACAAATGAAATATAATTTTTTAAAAATATGAATCCAATATTTTCTTGTTATTCCAAACATTTTTTATGATTTGTTTTTTTATCTTTAGTTAATATAAATGCATTTTTTTGAACCTTTTAAGGCATATTTTGCCAGTTTTTAATGCATAGTTTATAATATTATAATAAGCATTATTTATGAGCCCTGGCCATTAGTATGTTATGCATTATCATATATTTATTATGTAAAAAAAATTAGATTATATTTCAAAATATTTCACTAAATCCTTTTCTCTAAAAACATGAATTTTTTGTACCAAAAATTTACTTTATGAATTGTAAAGATTACATTCCCATTCATTTGCCAACTCACGTATAATTGTAAAATGTTGACCTCTAAATATAACTTTACTCATCTCTGTACACACATTGATATTCAGTTAAAAATACTCAATATGATATATTACATACACACATAAGTCACTTTCAATAACAGTTTTACAATGTACATCATAAAAGTGGTTTTTTCAATAGAATTGTAAGAGTGATTTAAACTAAGTATTCATTAGTGAGGTGCAAAACTATTGCTTTAAATTTATCCTACTTGATCTAAGGGTGCAATAATTTAAAAAGTAAAAAGAACTAGGTTTTTTTCATGACCTACTCACCCAAATACCTGAAAAATATTAACAAAACAAAACAAAAAATCTAAATTACGAGAAATAATAAAAAATAATGTCAAATCTAAACACTAGCACACTCAATAAAAGATGGCAGGTTTGGTGTATGATATAATATTCACTCTTCAAACCAAATTAGTGTGGATGATAAAATAAAAACTATATTTTTACCTTTGAAGCTGAATATTCTTCAGATGTAAAGATGTTCCTAGTATCATCTACATTTGTTGAATAAACATCTTCCGTATTCGTTTCTCTAATTGTTTTAGACTAAAAAATAAGGATTTTAAAGATTTAATTTAAGATTATTATTCTTGAAAGTGGAAATAGTTCAGTTTGGGAACAATTGTGGTTTGAACAAGAACTCGAGCATCTCATACAGTTTGAATAGTTTGAGTATAATTAAGTTTGAATTTTTTTAACTAAGTTTATTTTCCTAGTATTATGTATAAACATTTGTTGTATTTAAATGTTAAAAAGTTTGAATAAGCTTCAACATTGATTTTGGACAGTTTGAAAAACAAATTAAATATGTTTACGCCGCAATATTTATTTTACAAAATCCCTAACTAACAAGTAACATTCCACATTTTATCTAAATTTTTTTCTTCAAATATAATTTTATTATAATTCTAAGCTATAGAAATAAAAAACAGTGTATCTAATCGACAATTTTAATCTACATATTTTGAATACATTTTGCGGTATGCAATAACTATAAAAAGTACATAGTACTAACTTGTACATTTCTTTAAAAAATCTATTGAAACAATAAGTGTAGTGATTAAACTGTTGTTTTCATAATATTTCATAAAAATTGATTCTGTTTGTTACTGTTAAGAGTATGTCACACCCGCATGTGTTGTCTCCATCTTACAAATGTACAACCTAGCAAAAACTGTTTTGCTCGGGACAACTTTTATCTTTCTGTGTTTGTAGTAGTGGCTCCAAAATTATCGACACAAAATGTTGACGTGGAAAACTAATGGGCGACGACAGCACTTTATAACAGCCACATCCATTTTTCGTCAATATTTTGCATCGCGTAAATATGGGCCAGTGAGCGATCTATTGTATTTATAATCAATGCTAATATGATAGAATTGGATTGTAATAAAAATAAGAAATGTGAATCAATAATAAATTCTTAAAAATAAAATTATATTTGTTTAAACTAGGTAGGGGTATGATATTATTAAGACAATGAACTTGAGGGTGCTGTAGCACCTCTGTAGTTGCGCCACTGGTTTATACACATAAATTCTTGTTATAACTTATCATACTAACACAAAAAAAAAAAACTTACAGATGAGTCTATAGGTTGATTCCAAGAAGCTGTTGGAGAAGCCCACACAGGTGCAAGAGATTTTCTTGCTTTTTTTTGAGGTGTAGGTGAAAGAGGTTCGGCATTTTCTTTTCCACATGCAACTGTGTCATTAGTATCCTATACAATTTGATAATAGTTTTAAAATAAATAAAATACAGTAACATATAAAATTAATGTTTAAAATTATTACACAAAACATATTAGAGCTATCAGTTTCATACTGTGAATCAGAAAATTCAGATTCTTTTTTAACTCGATCTTCTTGCTTTATGTAATCAGTTATATCTTCAATTAAAGCAGACGGAGATTGAGCCTAATAATACAAAATATAATACATTAGTATATTAAATAAAAATGGGTAATTTTAAACTGTAACTTACTAAATGTTTCACACCCATTTTACGACCAGCCTCAGCAAGAGCAATTTTGAATGGTGTAGGTGTGTGAGGAGTATTAATTCTATGCATTGTTTCTGGAGTCTTTACATCATCACGACTTCTTCCAGCAAATTTATAAGTTAAATTTGGTGTAACTAAGGTTTCAGATTTTATAGTCTGATCACTAATATCTTCATTAGGTTTACTACTACAACTAGGTAATAGACGCCTGACGGGTGTTGAAGATGAGTTAACATCAAATGACAATGACGGACTATTTAAAAACTAAAAAATAAAATATAAAAAATTGACTGAAGTGTAAGAAAATTGTAGTTTAGATTAATAAAACAAATTAAAGGCATTAGAAACATACAACAAATTGGCAAAAAAATGGCAATCATATAATAATTGTACCTCTTATGAAGGTGCAAACACTATAGTAACAATAATTTTAAATATCAAATGATAAACAATAAATATTATGACTGTACTGCCATAAGGAAAACAGTATTGTTAATTTAAATTATATTAAATATTATTATCATTTTTGTTACTATAATATTTAAATACATTATTTACACAAATAAAATAAGTAAAAATGCAAAACCACCAAAAACTATGTGCAGAATAAGAATAAAACGAAACAAAATAAAATACACCTTGTAACCCTAAACATATAATTATTATTATTTATAAAAAGATAGAATAGTTATTTAATTAAAACTTAAAAGCAAAGCTAAATGATAACAAACCTATGATTTTTAATTTGTAGTTAATCAACCAATACAAATATAATCATCTAAAATCCTTAGAGAAATAAATGAATTTCTAATTATTCAAAATCATAAATATTTCATTACACCATGAAATGACTTCAATAATTGAAATTCACCAAAAATATTATATAAAAAAAATGATTACCATTATAACCATTATAACCATGTCTAACTACAAAGACTGCTACTGTAAATGCAAAAGAACTAATTGCTTACATGCATATACATTAACAGTAGTATTTAATGAAGTATAAAACTATATACGTTGGAGATTAAATCATAACATATTTACATACTTGTGAGGGACTGAACGGTAGTTGTTTTATTGGTGTTCGTTTCTCAGGCGTTCCAGGTATGCTCAAGCCTGACAAAATAGTCTAGACCACAAAGACACACACATCTCAATCTTTTTTAAGCAAACAATCAAACCCAATTTAAAAAAGTGCCAATTTTGTCTACTTAATATTTACGTAAAACCATATTATATTTTTTTTAAAAAAATAGAATTTTATACAACACTTAAACCAATTTATTTAATTTTAAAACACTATTAACAGCCAAATTTGGTTAGCTGATACATGGGCAACTTAATCACCGAGCATTAAGCAAATTGCAAGTCTTCACTACTTTAACAAAAAATATATTTGGTTAAATGTATAGCTTTATAACAAATTAAATGCATATAGAAAATTTTCTGTTGTAATTAAATGAACTGTAATGCAAATATAGAATTTACTTTTTATTTGTATAGGAAAATTAATTTTAAACCATGTTTAATTATACAAAACTATTAAATCTCATTACTAGCATTGATATTAGGTATGGATATCTACTCGGATCTAACAGTCAAATGTGAACAAATAAACCTGGTATACTCTATTCAATATAAGTTAGAAAAAACTGGACAGCCTCTGAACGATAGAACCGCTATGATTTGTTGCAGTAGTCAGCCGTGCCGACCGCAGCCAATGAGATGGCAAATGCGCAAACCACGACGTTTCCGTCAGAATTTTTTCCACTTATTTTGAATAAAGTATAATAATTGGCCAGAATTCAACACATAAAATATTTAAAGTTCAAGTGTTAACTCGCAACCAGAGTAGAAAACCATATAATAATAAGTAATCACTTTATTTACAAAATTTTTTTTTTACTGTGATTACTTTTACTTTGAATATTTACCTGGATTAAAGTAAAAAGTGTCCCATAACCTTTAAATTAAAATAATGCACCCTTAAAATGATTTGCTATGATGTTGGTACACAGTATTTGACAGAATTGGTAGATACATATAAATTCAGAATAATTTTATATCAGTCATATAGAGTATTTAATTAAAATATAAATGCAGTTACTTAATAATAAAAAATCAAAAAAATAAGTATAAAAAATTCACAAAATTGATATTTCATTCTCTTAACAAATATCGTAGAATGACGTCATGATGCACCAATTACAAAGTTACACAAGAGACTTATTTCATTCAATAAGCCATTTGAAATAAATGTTGTGCACAATATAAACAAAAAAAGAGTTACGAAATAAAAACAGAACAAAAACATCATATCAATATCATGCACTGTTAAATGTGTTTAAAAAAACAATTAATGAACATATTTTATTTTATGTAGTACCTGTGTCAAATACAGTATATTAATGAAAACCCATACATAAGCACCCGTATATTAAATAATCAAACCAATTATTATCTTACCTTTGAAAAAAACAACACTTTTTGTGCTAGTTATTAATTCTCAAACTCAAAAAAAGCTTTTCAAAAATGTAAAACAAAACTAAGTGAAGTACCTACACTGATTTTAATACTCTAACCATACGTAATGTAAACAAAATTAGCTTATTTTTTTTTTTTTACTTACACTGCATTGTAAATTTAAGCCAACTTCAGGATATTCTGAAAAACTCCTACGCCGCCGAGTAACTTTATTATTTGGTGAAAATATATTTGATTTATTTGGTGTAACAGCATCATACTGATAATCTGCAAGACATTATTTTAAAATTTGATAACATTTAATCATTTATATGTTACTTACAAAGTTCTGGGCAATTATCTTTTTTTGGTGTCTTTGTAGGTGTAACAAGATGAAGTTCCGCATATCCTTCATCAGGAGAACTACCAATAACACTATTACTAGTTTGTTGAGTTTCAACAAAACCTCCAGTCTCAAATAACCTAAAGAACAGTACATAATTACTATTGACTTCATTTTGATTTTTGATTTATTTTTTATACCTGTATGGTGAATAACATGGCGGTGAATTAGATTGCAAAGGTACTGAAGCTGGTCTAGGTGGAGATTCCAATTTATAATTAATATTGAACACATCTTTTATTTTAGTTTCATTTTTCTTTTGAGGCGTTGACATTAAAGAATTCAAAACTTCTGCAGCTGCAACAACTTCAGCTTTATCCCGGACATCTTGTTCGGGATCTAATTTAGACTGAGGATCATCTGGAATATATTTTGGAGGCATCCAACTGTAATACTAAAGAAAAAAATTCAAAGGAAGTTAATTATTTATTTAACATTAATACATTTATAGACTTCAAATTACTTGTGATGGAACATCAATAGTAATGTACTCTGATTGATTAACCTGTGATGTATTGGGGTGACTTTTGTTAGATTCTTCTCTGTTTTCCATTGGTGCTCTGATACTTTTTGATTTAGGCTTTAACATGCTCCTACCATATACTTCTCCTTTATCATCTATTTCATATTTCCTTCGCATAGTTGAATTCCAATGATTCTTTATAGCGTTATCAGTCCTAAATATTTTTAAAATAAAATAATTAATAATTATCTGAATCATATACTATTTAAGTATGTGTACTGTGTATATTTTACAAATTACTTTATACATATTATGTAGTATATGGTAATCAGAATTTAATATTACAACAATGGTAGTTAAATGTTACAGCATTTGGGTCAATACCAATATTAAAATATTTAGTACAAAAATCAATAATACAATTTCATTTTGAATCATAATAATGACATTACCTACACCCGAGTGATTATATATCACATACATTCATATTATTTAAGTGTTTTATTAATAATCTTAAGTTAAATAAATAATTAGCCCATTAACCTACCTTCCTGGTAACAACTTTGCAATTTTAGCCCATTGATTCCCCCATTGACTATGTGCCCTGAATATAATTCTGTCTTCTTCATCAGTCCATGCACTTTTTTTTATATTTGGATTCAAATGATTATGCCATCGTTCACGACACTGTTTACCTATTCGGCCTTTTAAATGTCGTGCTATTAGAGTCCATTTTTTGGGTCCATATTTTTCAACAAGTTCTAATACAGTTTCGTCTTCCTATAAATACAAAACAATAAAATATTAAATCAATTTTTTTTGTTACTTTACTTAATTTAACATACTTCTTTTGTCCAAGGTCCTTTTACTAAATCGGGATTCACAACTTTGTGCCATCGTTGTTGGCATTGAATATCTGAGCGATCGTTAAAATGTTGGGCGATGAGATCCCATCGTTCTTGATATTCTTCTACTAGTTGCTTTAACCTCATATCCTGTAGAGGAACAAATATTACACATATCAACAATTGTATACTATAATTATAAATTTATAGGTAACATAAAACATGTATAATATATAAAATATATGATTCTGTTTTTGTAATAATTAATTATTAACCTCTTCTTTGGTCCAGCGACCTTTATTGATAGAGTGGTTTGATGGTTTATATTCAACCAACCGTCGACCATCTTCACTAGATACGATTGGGATGCCGAGTGGCATCGCATAATCATCTGAATCTTCTCCATCATCCGTTTCGCTATCGTAACCTGATCTGGACCTACACAATTTAAATAAATATTAAAAATACATATTCATTAAAATAACATGTGTAATGTATAAATTATAACTATAACAATTAATCTGTTATCATATAATTTAGAACCATAGTATAATCACTTAATGTTTGAAAAATATAATTTAAAAAAACCTGATAGGATGCATATAGAAATACATAGCCACTTCTTTGCTCAACTCAGATCATGATAACAGTATGATATATTATTAAATGTTAACACAATCAGCGGTAGATTTAAGGGGCCTGACCCTCTATAGCTTATTAACTGTGCTATATATGCTAAATATAGTTGTGACATAAAACTCATGAGTAACATACAAATAGTTTTAAACTAAAATTATAAGTATATACACTTATTGTACATTATAATTAATAATATAAAAATCCTTTATACTAATAAGTAGTAACAAATAAAAGGGGTTTTTTTTTTTATAACTACGTATTTAATATTGTTTTGAACAATTTTGCCTTCTCCCTCCAAAAAATCCTAGATCCAAAATGTGCTATTGAAAGCAATAATAAATAATTGCTTTCAAAATAGATATAAGCAAAGCAGTTAAAAAAAATGGTTAAAATAACAAGTACAAATATATTGTATATTCAAGACCCCTCCCCCGCTTGAACCAAAAACAATAAATATAATAAAATAAATAATTTTCTGTTAAAAAGAAGTTTTGTTTAAGAAATATACATTTGTACGTATCCAAAACGAAAAGTAACACTTTAATATTCATATAAATAAATGTGACCAAATCATTTTTATAAAGAATATAGGGGGTTACAGACCGTGAATCCTGTTTCCTGGACCCTTCTTAAAGAGTATACAATTCTAAACTAATTATAGTGCCATTCAAATAGAAAAAAGCTACAAAAAATAAAAAATATAATATATATCAAGGACATTAACACATATTCATACTACAATAATTAAAAATAAAAACACATTTTAAACACAACAAAAAACTATTTTAGCTATTGTAAATCAGTTTTTTAATTTTTTTTAGTATACATTTTAAAAGAGCATTATCTTATATTATATTATAACATTATTTAATAACATATAAACACATAATATTTAGAACTTCTCATATATAATTAAAAATATTCTATGAAAAAATTGATTAATCGATTATTTGTTATATCTATAAATATGTATACAAATCACTATTTTGAATATTCAACACTGTAATTTATTTCATACATCATGATAAAAGTTTGATTTTTTGAATAAGCTAAAATTGTTTTTAGTAAAATGACAACTAATTAAAATAGTGAACAACTCTTCATATTTATCTAATTGTTAAAAAAAAAAATAATAAAAAAAAAACCGATTATATTAATTTAATTTTGTATTGGATTACTCATTATCAAATCTACAAATATAATTTAAAACTGATATAATGTATGATGGTATGATAAAACTATAAAACTATAAAAGGTATAGTTATTAGTATTTATTTTTACCTGTTTAAATCTATTCAAAAATATTTATCAAAATATACGTTTTGTTAAAAAATAAATAAATAATAGCCTAATATCCTAACTTAACCCATAGAAACAAAAAACGAAAAAAATAGATTATTTAATGATAAACGATTAATAAAAATTAAAATACATAAAAATCCGATTCTATTATTCTAAAACTTCGATGGGTACCTATATATATTGTATGTCTATAAATTAACTGGCCAAACACAAATAATAATATTCGAGATAATATTTCACTATTTGCCTTATTTTGGCTTTTCCATTTTAATTTTTACTAAGAGCTATCAAATAATAATAGAGATATTTAATAGGTAATTTGTAAAATAAATTATTTAACTAAATAGTCAAGTACTATTTATAATCAATGGTAATACCAAGGAAACATTGAATAGAAGTCTTTAATAAAACAAAATACAAAATAAAAACGAACAATATATTACTATAGCTATTGCATTTATTGGTTCGACTATTAATAATCTACCTATTCCCAACTAAATATTATTAAAAATAGTCTTAACAAAAATGTATATTGTGCATTTAAAGACTTACTCATCGTTTTGCTGTATTAAATGCATTCGTTTATCATAAGTGTTTTGATATTCTAGAAGACCACTCACGCAGCTATAAGGCCGTTTAGACATGGAGACATTCAACGAGACTATCTACTCTTTAAAATAAACTTTGAAATCTATAAAAGTTCAAAATTATGAACAAAGCAAGAAATATATACGTCGTATTACAAAATAAAAATTTTACGTGGGTAAAGAACTACGCCACACTATAATACCACACTACTATAGCTATATGGCGGGAGAACAGAGGCCAGGTGGTACAAGACAGCTGGGGCATTGGTTAGGGGATCAACTAAGCAGTAATACAACCCCTCCCATTGGCATAGCGGACATGAATACTTGATATACATGTAGAAAAAAAGAGGAAGCTGATTTCCTAACAAGAGAAGAAAGGGGCTCAGCCAAAAAATATATTAAGTGATGCAACATTGAATAATAAATTAAAGAACTAGTCACTAGAAAACACTTGCATTTTAGTCAGGTCTCGAACACCTTTAATAATGTTGCAATATTGTTTTTTTCAAAGTAAACACAAGGAAACACGTTGTCGCGTATCTGTGTAACAAAATATTTATGCACATTATTTCACATGCAATTTAGTCCATCCTAATAAAACAAAAGTACAATATTATGTTCCGTAAACATTTGAACTTCGATTTATTATTTAATATAAATTACTACCAAATTCTAAAATCCACGATACCTAATATAGCTCTGTAAAATATAATATAGTGATCAATTTTAAATAAAACCATAATTTGCTTTATGATTTTTTATATTTGCTTTATAAAACAGTTTAAATACTAATGTAGAATTGAAGTTTTATGAGCTTGCAAACCCGCTATAATTTTTTGTTTAAAACTATTGTTTTGTTTGCTAAATACATATTATTATTATTATTACTATTATTCATATGTGCAGATTTTCTAAAAAATATTTTTGTTTCCACAAAAGTTTGATTTTCAGTAAAACGCATTTCTTATAATTGTTAAATTTTGATCTTACTGGTACTACTTTCTAGATTCTTCAAAGATATAATATTATAAGTACAACAATTACGTAAAAATGCGAAACAATATCGTGGCAAACATTAAGATTAATATCCTGGGTCTAATTTTTATTCGAAATACTTATGCCTTTTTTTATAATATAAAATATGCGTTAATAAATTATTTATAGAATAAATATTAATTAGAAAGCAGTAGTATAACAACTCATTGTTCTTTTTTTTAGAATTACGGCTCCGAGATAAAGAAAAAGTATATTTTCCATCCATCTACTATTCTTAAAATGCCCAATTTCCCAATCAATAAGGATTTATGGAAAAAAAAATAATACTAAATACTTAATAAATACTACAAGTAATTTTTCCATAACACTCCTTCCTATGCACAAAGTATTTATTGATATAAATGTATTGTTATGTTATCCGCTGTCGGGTGCTATGACATGGTTTAAAATTATTTAAATACCATAAATTAAATTCAGGAGTTTCAAGTCCGTGATACCTAAATCTAGCATTCTATCATATTGACATTGACTTAATGAAACTTAATGTATAAGTATTAATCTTAAAAGTTTAAGACTGCTAACAACACAAAATTAAAATAGCTTTTACTACAAATTTAATTATATTTTTTGTAAGTTGTCGGATACTACAGAGACAATAAAAAACGTATAGTTTTGAAGTAACTAGGCATGATTTCTATCGATAGATACAAGACAATGATTATAACTCGCAAGAAACTATTATAGGTACACAAAACATTAATACAACATATATTTTCTGTCAAGATATAGATTTACAATTTACAAATATATTTATGGCAGGTATCTACCATAAAAATATATATTATAACACAACGATTCTCAGCTTTTACACTAAAACGAATTTGTGATCGCAGAAGGCAGTTAACGCTCGACTAATTTTTGAAGGGGGATTAACATTTTTATTATAGGACTATTAACTTATATATTATGTAACCATCAGTGTCAGCAATCCTCAGTAACGACTTGTCATTATTGAGAATGGCTAAATCGGTTAATCAATATAGACATTGCCTAGACAATATTATAATAGGTAGATATGTATTAGATTTATCAGAATATTATTTAAATGAGTAATGACCAAAGAATACTTAACTTTACGAAAGCATGTAGCTATTATGTTATTATAATTTATACCTATAATTTTATTTATAAGCCAAACAAAAAGTTATTTTGAATATGGAAGGCTCTGGATTGCAATAAAAAAAAATCGGCTGAAAATAGGTATTTAGCGTGTATTAATTATATCACAACGGTTCTTGACACTATCGTTGTCCGTTTGTTCACAAAAACTATTTTTGTAATAATTCCTATATGACAACTCCCCCCTCGCCTCACACCACAAATAAGTGGTATTAGAATCAAAAAGTAATATTCAATTTCACGATCGATAAATCTATTAACATTTATCACCTTAGGAAAATACAAATTACTGACATTGACTAAACATATCAGTCTGTAATTACGGAAATATATAGACCGATTCCCAACAACGCCCGTGCCTCTCCGGCATTACTGACATCGCTCCCTCATTACCTATACATTGCCGGAATTTCCGACATTTATGGTAACATACCAACGATTTATGAACCTGGATCTAAAATGTGTTGTTCGGAAACTGTTTTTATTAAATTATTCTTACGTACATTTGTGTTCAGCAAAACCAACTATGCTAGCTTTAATATTAAGTATACAGCACGAGGGAGTCCAAGTAGCCATTCAACTGCCCGATCCTACCATTAACATTTGTACATATTCGCTTGGCGCTCTTCACAAATATAAGTAACATTTGTACATATTCGCTTGGCGCTCTTCACAAATATAAGTATAACTTGCACTCACACACCCTAGCAATTAAAAAAAGAACATCATTGAAAAAGCCTACAAGAACCTACAGTTTATATGGACACCAGGCCATTATGGAATAAATGACAATGAAAAAGCTGACAAAGTATAGCTCGTGAAACAGTCAATAATCCTATGACGGAAATACACACCTACTCATTGACATCCATAGGAAATAGGAATGTTAGCACCTATTGTACCAATTTATGGGAATCTGAATAGCAGCGTACACCAAACAATAAACTCAGATAAATCAAAAATACTACCATATACTGGCCTAAACCCCATTCATTTAATCACAAAGATGAATTAGTTATTAACAGTCTACGTATAGGTCACTCAAAGATGTCCCAGAGAATAATCTGTAATGTGCCAAACCTGCTGAGAACCTCGAGCAGGGAAACCGTAGCTTTACACTCAACCACCCTGTCTACTGTCAAAATGTTACAGAAACCAGAAAAAGCCTAGAAATATCTGACAACCTCTTCCCTTAGCTCTTAGTCTTGAAGCCCTTAGCCCAATCCAAGACAACACCAACAAAACCATCACATTTCTAAAACTTATTGATATGTACAACTTAATCCAAGGAAACCATTGTATTATTTATATGGAACTAATATTTATTTTGTTATAAGCTAATAAACTTATTAGCTTACTTATTAGCAAACTAGTAGTTAATGCTGTATACGAATAAAAAAAAAACATTGTCTGTATTTGTACGCTGGATTTTTTAGGATAATTAAATTGTTATGCAAGTTATAAGTAGACGGTTTAATATAACAATTAAAAAATGCAATGACGTCCTTTTAAGGTAGTTATGCTCATAATCAGCGTACAACAATGCTCCAATACTCGAGAACATTTTTTAGCCCCCTCACCTTTTTGTAACCATGTTGTTTTTTTTTAAAAAAAATTATATCTGGCGCATGTGTTGTCTCCGTGTTACATAGCAAATATGCGTTCAGCAGTTTCAATTTTGTGTTTTTAGTGTTAATATTACAGGGAATTGACTTATTATCATGCTTAAAATTTAAAACACTATTTGTTTTTTTCGATATTTTAATTTTCAACGATGTAAAGGCGTTTTTAAACTGTGATATCTCACATACCTACTCATATTTCGTTTTAAAATTAAAATGTCGCTAAAATAACCGACGTAAAAAGCAGATAATATGACATTAAAGTATGATAATAGCCAATAGGATTAAACTGTAATATTAACACAAAAAACACAAAATTGGAACGGCTGAACACAAATTTGATGAATTCGTAAGACAGAAACAAAACAGCAGGTGTGTCGTCTATGTTAGTTATTACTATACCCCAAGGACTAAATGGTCTTGAACGAAAATATCTTAGGACAATTATAGGGTCTCGCATTATTTTAAAATTCCACAGAAATACCAAATACCTATTAACTATATTATATTAATAGAAATACTTATAATGTAGGTGACAAATTAATATCATTCAGATTAAAAATTGTAAAAATGATTGGTACTTACTATTTAAAAATAAAAGACATAGACAGCTTTAGATTACGTAATTACAGCTTGTGGTAAAAAATGTATAGACTATTTTAGGCCTAATTATGTTTAATTTACTGGGCATAATTCTAAAAAAATAAGGTGTCATCAGACTTGTTCATTCGGACTTAGTTTCGAAGTTATAGCGAATTGAATTATTGAAATATCGTGGCACAATGGGTAACGCGGGGACTACAGACATGGAAATCTTGGCCGGCTGTATAATATGTGCTTCGAGTTGTGCTAACAATTTTGTTTTAACTCCGAGACCTACCTAAGGTAGTCTTACATAACAAGTTGAGCCCGGTCGAGGGATGTTTTAGATTTTAATTGTCCAAGCGAGTGACCATGCCCGGTGTATGTATTATGCTTCTAATTTAAAAAAAAATTCACATGGGAGCTAAACTAGCATTGTTCCTCGAGTTTAAATTTAAAATTATTATTAATATATAGTTATGTCATTAAATTGTAGTGACTTATATCATACTATAAATAATATATACTACAAAATAAATACTAAATAAAATTATAAATAACAATGAATGTTCTAATTAAATTATAAAATAATAGATAATAGGAAGCATATTTATATTTTGCAAGGACTATTAAATTAGGAGGACGTTACATATTAAGCAGAATTGTCTCAGTCCTACAAACGCATAACATAGCAAATTGTACATTCTGAATAATCTAATTAGGTAACTTTGTTATGTTTAATATTGTAGTGAATTGACCTATTATTAAATTTAGAATAATATTATCTAGTGAATCTCATAGGATTTTTATATTTTAATTTTAAAATTGTAAATTTACGAAGACAACACATGGGGGGTGTAGCATACTTTTAAGGGTAATGTTCGAAACCCAGTGGCCAGTAAAATGAAATTATTCAAACTCAGAAAGTATAGATGTAATTTTTATATTATACTGCCTACATACAGGTACATTTTGTTGAGAAATCAATCCTACACCGCCATCTATATATTATATATATTAATTGTTATCTAAGCCATTATTATTATTACTATTAACCTGTTGAACTGGTATCAAATAAATGCTAGTCTGTTACACACCGTCAATGAGGTAGTCACATTATTTTCACGCATGTTAGTCAATCCATAGTTATATTTAATAAAAACTAATACATATTATATTTGTTTTCTATGACATAGATCAGAATATTTTAATATTTAATTGTTTATATTTATTAATAAAACTTAAAAGCATATTTCAGAAATGTACACAAAACCTAGATTTTAGATCCTAGAATGACTAAAAAGTTTAGAACTCTTTTCAAACACCATAGCAACAATAAGTTTGCTTGAGTAAAACCTTTTTTTTATTGTTGCATTCAATATAAGTATAATTTTGGGTTATATCATACAATAACCACACTTCACAGTCATCATTTGTACCTATTTTAACAAATCAATACATTCTGTGCATGTTATGAAAAATATATTCTAATGTAATTTAAACGATAATAAACATTTCACATTTGTCATTCATTGTCATGATACATTTATTATAGTTAAGCTAATAAATATTAAAATACAAAATAAATTGTAAATAGACCAGCTACATCCTTAACTTCCTAAATTATATTAAAACAAAAAATAGGAATTGTTGAAATGGATCAATAAATCTAGTCTTGACAGAATATATCCAAATACCAGGATAATGAAATAGTTTACACAAAGGTAGATAGAATTTTATATTCATTAGTTTGCATAGAATCCCGGAAAAAAAGACCAAGGAAAAATAGAACACGGAAAAAAAGAACAATTTACAATTGTTTGGAGAAAACTACATTTTAAAACCGAGAATAATCATTTTAATTATTTTGTTAAAATTTCATAATTTTAACCATGTTATACATTATCGAATAATTATCATTATACACTACTGGCTATGATGATTGGTTAAATTATTTTTATTTTTTTATTATTATTTTACCCATCACCCATTAGGTTTAAAATTTACAAATAGAGTAATGTAACATATATACAGTAAAACCTTATAACGGAATCGCTCGATACCAACTGATATTTCCGTTGTAAAGGAGTTTCTTTTTTAAGGAGACTAAAATATACGGGATATAAATTATTTAGGACTATTAAAGGACTATGGAGGTTTACTGTACACCTACTACTACTACTAGGTTAATAGAAGTATATTAATATGTACATTATAATATATTTTTTGGATATTATATACAATTTAAATATAATAAAAGGAGAAATTACCTTCATTTCAAATGTACATATTTATACGACCATTTTTATTACTGGAAATTTCCTATGTAGAGATCACAGTGACCTTTTCATACTTTATATGATACTTTACCCTAATGGGTAATGGGTAAAAATAAAAATAATTTAACTAATAATCATAGCCAGTGGTGTAATTATAATAATCGATAATGTATAATGTGGTTAATATTATAAAATTACAACAAAATAACTAAAATGATTATTCTCGGTTTTAAAATGTAGTTTTCTCCAAACAATTGTAAATTGTTCTTTTTTTCCTTGGTCTTTTCACCGATAACCGTTTGCATAATATCAATGTAATAATTACATGTTTGTCATAAGTCAACCAAAGTACGGTACATTATACATTGAGAAAAATAATATAACAATATGTAGGTAATTACCGAGTGTGTGAGCATTTATATTTAAGAGCTAACACAAGTCACTAAATAATTTAATTGATTTCATAACATTATCTTCCATTTAATAAGTACTAGATGTTATTATCAGACTGCCAAGCGATAATTTATCAAATCTCACATCGAGTATTTATCATAGCACACGTTTGAATACCGCAATTTAATGTAAAATGCACATTATCGACTCAAAATTCCATCAATAAAGGTAGATAAAAAAATTTTAAATTGATTCACCAGATCAGACCCATAAAAAAATTATGTTAACATCTTAATCCCATAATTATCTGATAACACAATAAGCGATTGGCATAAAATATATTATATAGGATCAAAAAATATTACAATTGTTTTGGTATTTTTTCTCTTGAGCAAATGACTTGGGCTCAGGTCCCCGTCATTTCGCCCCACCCCCTCCACTCAACTAAACCTACAAAAAACTCCATCATTCATGCCTCAAAACAATCCCAAAAACAATTGTACCAAATACCAATCTGAGTGTACCCGTATGGGCTGCTGACCACCATTTGCAATCGGTCAGATCGTCAAATTCGAAAGGGGAATGATCGCGAAAAGTACACGTTTTCCTAGCATTGCGCTAAGCACATTCGAAATGCGCAACCGACAACGGACCAAGGTCACGGGAAATTCAAAATTAAGCATGCTGGGTGACACGTCTCCCGGAACTAATGTAACGACTACCTACTGTGTGTCCGACACCGGGGCAAAGGCGGGGGCGGAAAACGTGTAAAAATCCGTCAACGTCATTTTTGTGCGGAAGACGATGAGAAAAAGCGATACGGCGAATAGTGCATGTTGTGTAAATAAACGTGTAAATAGATAAAAAAAAAATGATACGCAGGTAAGTATGTAACTGGCGTGCGGTCTCACCTATTCATTTATCGACCAATAGTGGAGACAATGACCGTTATGACGACGTAACGGCCGACGACCGTCGTTCCGTTTGATTTTGAATGGCCAACTGCTGAACGCTTCCGGCCGTCCTCCCGATGTCTAGGCAAACGGACATAGCATAGTATCCTAACGGACGTTTCGTACTTTCGTAGCGATGGTCACCGCCACCGTCGTCTGATTGCGTCGCGTACTGCGGGCGGAAATATTGAGAATCGCCGTCGTTGACGTCGTCGTATGACTTTACGTGGCTGGGACGCGGCCGGGCGAACGGCGCATTCAAAAAAATGCAAAAAACGTACGGAGTAACGAAATTATTGTTATTTTGATATTATTTTTCCTTGTTTTCGTTATTCTGTTTTTGTCCTACTGTTGTCTGTACGTACTGCCGTCCGTATACGCTAGATGCTGCTAGCTGCTGCTGTCCGACGACGGTTGGTATCGGTCGGTACGAGCACCAACGCTCGTCGATTGGTCGGCGTCGGCGGCCGTCGCTGGAGATTGTGTTCGGGTCGTTTTCATATTTTCGTAACCACGATGTTCTGGTTCCGGTTGCGCAGTGTAGCCACACGTCGGCCACGCCAAATTCCCCGAATGGATGAACTCCGTGGGGTCACCACATACTAGTTGTTATTATTGTTAATGTTGTTGTTGTTGTTGTTGTTATGCTTATGTTGTCAGTTTGTCATTAATTGTCGACTGTCGTTCGAACCATCCGATTGGCCATTGGCGTTGACCGATGTGGCGACTGGTGGGTTCCGAAACTTCGAAATCGTGACTTACTACTTAGTACTTAGCGTTTTAGTAGTTTGTAGATCGTAATTCGTAGGTGCCCGGAGGATGATCTGATGATCTGGGTGCAAAAATTGTAAAGAATTCCCAGACCGTTGAATAATACATTAATACTGTACAATAATTTAAAATGTAGTCTCTTATTGACTTACCCCTATAATGTACCTCTTTATGTGTAACCATGTGAATTATACAAAAAAATTATAAAAATAGAATCGATCACAATATTACATGGCAGCGATGGGGCTCTGGTTAGTTTTAGTTTTTTATTATAGTATTCTGTTTTATTAAAATTTAATGTGTTAAACATAATTTCCTATCAATAGTTAAAAATGTGTTACATATTTCGTCTGGAACAATGACACAATGTCATTTGCCAGGTTTGGTAGTGCCGTAGTGGTCTGCATTCTCCAAATAGAAAATTAATTAAATTATTTGATTAAGTTCTTTTTTTGTTTTGACTGTTTAAAAAATTATATTTTTAAATAATTTACTTTAAATACCATAGTCGTAGTACGAACAGAAAAGCTAACTAACCTGGAGGGGGAAACGTCCAATAATATATAATTTATCATAAATTTGTACGATTTTTGACCATAACATTCTGAAAATGACTTCTTTTCTCATATTTTGAATACTCATTCAACACCATTAATAATAATTTTGGCCTTTTCTAACGTAGCCGTTTTGGATTGTAGTATTGTTCTGAGTATGCCTATAACGCTCCTAACAAATTTCTTTAAACGATTACCTATTAATACCTACTATGATATTATAAATTTACATTTTGTAATTTAATGTTATATCACAATTATAATATAATATAATCAGAATGCTATAGAATGCAAGATAAAAATAATAATAATAATGAATTTTTAAAACTGAGTATTATTTTGAATTTACAATGATTTGGAACATGCAGATAGAGGTGCTTAAATAGTACTGTGGTATTTTTACTCCAGTAAATGATGCAGCATACTTTAGCTACTTTAGCCGTGCACCCAATTGCTGTGGTTACGCAAAACTAAAAAAAAGATAGGTACCTTTATTTTATGGTCTCTAGAATCTGAGCATAGCATTGCGTGATGAATTTATATGTGGATGTGGAGCTATAGCAGTAAGCTTATAATATGTCGGTACACACTACACAACATATATTCTAAAAATGTAACTAAAACAAAATTTACGGGCTGGGACCAAATAAAATTCCAATGGGCTATAGTCCCATCTCCAATGAATCTGAGTACTTTATTATGAACACTAAATAGAAAAAGGGCAAAAAAAGTGGGCTGAAAATGGGTACCGCTTTGGTGTACATTAAGTGTTTAGTGGGTCATTTCAATGGGTGAGTTGAATTCGAATTCAATCATAAAAATATACCATTGTAACTATAGGTATACTATTAACGTTTCTGAGCGGAGACTGTTGGTCAGTAAGTAGTAATAATTTATGATATATTTTTGTCTTTATGATATTATTAGGCATTACCTATTGTATTAGAATAAATCACGGGGGGTTAATTTAATTCTTGTCAAAAAATATCACATATTTGCATTTTTTTAATTATTAACATAATATTACAGTTAAATTACACCTATTGGCTATTATTGCTACTATTTACTAACTTTGAATCAATAGGTACCACCTTACCGTAGAATAGACAGAACCATATAAATAGGCTCATGGTGTAAAAGTTAATAGCTTAAAAGTTAAAAATATCATAACAATAATTTTGAAAAATTCATTGCTTATGGTATACTTACATTAAAGTTTTAGTAGCTAAAAATAATGTAAAATTCTAATTTTAAACGCTCATTACAGTATTTTTGTTTTTTTTTAATTGGTATATGAACCTGTGTTAAATTTTCAAGTTTTTTGAATGAACAAGAATTCATTTACTGTCAATACCTAATTGAAAATGGTTTAAAACAGTTAAGTGTCAGAATATTTTGAAAATTATATCTGTATATATATATATATTTTATATAACTAGAATTATTGATTTTCATAGAAATAACATGACATAATTTAACAAATATAATAACTTTATATTTCATTTATGTTTTTACAATTTTAGGCATATGTATTTTTTTTTATACTTTATATTTACATACTATGATATAAAGTACTTATAGCAACTATAAATATTATAATTATTAATTAATAATTGATGGTCTTAATTAACATTAAGCAGAGGTAATCAAATATGTCTGTAATTAGTTTTACAGTTGTATAATGTTTTAATGAAGTATTATATAATAAACAAATTATGGAAATAAATGAAAGGCAAAAAATATCATGACTAACATATAAATAAACATCTCTATCAAAAAATATTATAGCTTAAAATATTAAAATATAAATCACATTTTAATAATGAATAAAACATTTCTTTTAAATAATTGTAAATATAACATTTAATGTAATTATTATGCTTATCATATTCCACAAATCCAAGGCTGTACCATTGTTATTTCTGGTATTGGTGATCAATAATTTGTTTTTTACTATATATAATTATAATTTATCAAATTTTAATATATCTTGAATAGCAGACAGACAACACATCCCAAAGTTACAGCCTTGTTTGTAATAATTTATAAATTCCACAAAAAATATATTCTTATGATTTATAATTTTATATTTATTCATAGACTTATCTTCAATAACAAATATTATCATCCTTCAACAACAAATATTTAAATGTTAAGACAGGTAAATACATATTATTGAATAAAAAATAAAAATACATATATTTTTAACTAACTTTCTATTAAAAATATAATAATTTAAAATTTTTGATTTATTTCTATATTATGTTTTTCTATAAGTATGTATTTATTATTTTTAAAATCTAGGTCCACAGTTTTTTTGTTTTTTAACTTGTTAATAAATAAGCTACTATCTTGAATTAAAAATTTGTTGAAATTATTAAACTAAACTTAGGTACATTAATATTTTTCAACAAAATTAAAATGTTATTTAGGTATACATAAAGAAATTTTTTTTATTATAAATTTAAAAATAGGAATATAATAATAATCACAGTAACAGAACATAAAAATTATTTAAAAACTTGAATTTTTTTACATAGCATCAAAGTGAAATTTATGTGCTTCCTGGCGTTTTTCAATACGATCTTCTTGTCGTTCTTTAAAGTAGAGCACTCCAATTATAACTAAAATAAGTAGGCATGTTCCTGCAAGTGCAGCTGCACTTTGAAATATTAAACGGCTTGGTGTCACAAATAGTTTAGCATTCCATCTACTTGGATCATTTATTGGATTTGGAATTACAACCATTTGAGAATTTGGGATAATTTGTGTCCAAGAACGGGTTTCATTTAAAACCGAAACAGTAAGTTCATCTACAAAGTTAGGAGTACGTCCAAGTCCAAATATTGTGTAAGGCAAATAAAGAGAATAATACGCAGACTGGGGTAACTGTGTAGCTATGCCTTGACGTGGATACCCATCCTGTGTAGTAGTCACGTAGCTAACTTTTGGTCCAGGTAAGTTAGTACCAAATGTACGAGATTTTTTTCCCAATCGACTTGGTAACATTTCATATTTACTATTTGTCAAACCAGTAACAACCATTACCTACAAATAACAAAATATGATAAGTCAACTAAAAAAATATTTTTTAAAAATGTACTTACTTTCAAAAAATTTGCATCATAGTCCAAACTGTTCTTAAAAGCTGACATATTATACTCTCCATTACCTCCACTAACTAACAACACATCTAATATACCATTTTGAAAAAAATCATAAAATGCTCCCATAATGTTGTTTTTATCACCATTCATTGCCTGAAGTAAGTCCCATCGAACAACAAATGTTCTGTCAAACCCATCACAGCCTGTCGTACATGCAACATTTTCCATTAAAATTACTTTTGTTTTTTTTATACTGCCTCCAAGACACAATGTGCCCAATAAATCAGGGTAGCCATCCATATTGAAATCACCAGGGCGTACCGTGATTGTTTCTAGATACGGTACATTAGGCATTGGTGGTACAAATCCCCAAACACTGTTACCATTATGGAAATTTATTCCCAAATTATACCAACGAGTTGAATCATAAAAATAAATAGTGCTGTTGGTACATTGTGTATCAAAACAAACAGGGACAATATGATCCATGCGCCCTTTAAGTTGTAAATCCATGAAAGCTGTTTGACCAACATTTGTAACCTTTAAATTGTCAGGAAATGAGATAGTTTGGTTAAAAATAAATGCATCAACTTCAGAATTAGAAAGCCACACTTCATATCCCTTTGTAGTTGTTAAATATAAATCAGGTGCAACATCTGAAAATAAATATATAAATAAGTATTAAGTATAAATTAGGAAACAATGTTCAAGTTAAGCAAGTACATAACTACATAAGAAAATAAATCTTCCATCAAAATATTTTTAGTACACCTTAGCGGCTTTTATTTATGTTAAAAAGAGAAAAGAATATTATTTTTATTCAAACAAATACATTCAAATCATCATATTATTTTGTTAGTTGTTACATTAATTTTGTTACGCTTCAACCTAATGGGTGATTAATATTTTATTTAATATTTTAAGAATAATATTATATTTAATAAAATAAAAGATAAGATGTATTATTCTGGTAATAAAATATAATTTTAGGTTAGGTTGGAAAATAAGAATAAGACTTAATAAGTATTTTGAACGTATGGAAGTTTGAGAATTTAATTGCTTTAATACTAGCAATTTGATAACTAAAAAGTCACTAAAAGTGAAAAATAATAAAGGATAAAATCAATAATATACGAATACAAATAATATAATGGTAGACATAGGCGCAAATTGACTAAATTTTTTGGGGGGACTCAAGCCCCCCTTTGCCATAGGCCATATTGCTTAGTACCACAGAATATAAAAATTAGTACTAATTACTAGATTTTGAACTGGGGGACTTGACCGACATTTGGGGGGACTAGGTCCCCCAGCCCCCCTCTATTTGCGCCAACGATGGTAGATAGTTGTTTAAAACATTTATCTCAAGGAAATATAAGAAAAAATATGGAACAGAAATATTACATATTATTGTGATAGTTTAATGTAACTACATGGATAGATTGATGTTTTTTTTTCGAAATACATTATGTAATGCTTAAAATTTTAAATCTCCAACCAAAACTATTACAAACATTGTAATAATTTAAAAAAAATGATAAAACCCAATTTTAATTCAATTGATTGACATTATTTATAGTCCAATAACAGAAGGATAAAAATAAATGTTTTATAATTGTTCCAATCCTAATTGTTTTTCTTGGTTATTATTTGAAACATATAAGAATGTAATTACAACCATTCAAAACAACACATAATTACAACAATCTTACACATTATGTAGTTTGATAAGTAAAAATATAATTATTTTCAAAACTAACCTCCGCCTAAGTCAACAAATCCGTGTGATTGAGGAATTCTTATCTCTTCAGATTTATAGTTTTCCATTGCCATTTCTGTAAAGTTTCCAGTTGAATTGAACAGCCAAAACATTCTTTGTGTTGTACCATTTGCCATTTTTTTGACACCAAATAAATCTACTATCATATTACTGTCATAGTTAATAACCAAAGGTTGGTCAATAATAGTGAAAAGGGGTTTATCTTCATTTGGACATGCCAAAACATTTAATCCTCCCCACAGTATATGTACATCTAAATCATTATTCTGTTTATTTGCTGAAAACCAATTGGAAAACCCTCCTGAACCAACTGTTATGTTTTTTACAGTAACCAGTAAATCCATAAGAGCATCACCATTGAAGTCTCCAGGCACCACCGATGTAATTTGGTGTTTATTAAACTTGCATTTAGTCTGTGTACCAGGCTTTAAAAAAGGTTCAACATTAGAACCAAACATAATTTCAATAGATCGACCTTGATCTTTTAGTACAAACATATCTGTAAGTTCATCAGAATCAAAATCTCCAAATGCAGCAGGTTGTCCTTGAACATAATATCCAAACACAGGATATGTGATGTCAATAGAGACACATGTATGACTTAAAGCCACCAATAAAAATATCTGAAATCAAAATTTAATGAATTAAAAAATTAACTTGTAATAGTAATTAAAACATAAGGGTAAAATCAATATGTTTTGTGTATAATTTATAATACTTCAGATGCATCGGTTGGTTACCATATTTAAAATGTAAAGCTAACAAGTTATAATATAACAAAAAAAAAGATAAGAAATAACTAGGCACTATCAAAATACATACATTTAAATTAGGTACAAGAAATAAATACACCATACCAGTATTTATTGTAGCCGTTCTATTTGTCTTCCTATGCTTGTAAGTTCATAACATGACAAAATTACTTTCAGAAGTTTGTGAATAACTTTGTTAGTTTTGTATAATATATTTGTTTAATATTAGAGTAAATTGATATTATCAAACTTAGAAGTAACTATATTACCAGTATTTTCAGATATATTAAGTTTAAAGCAAGTTTAAAGCAAGTTAAAAGTGTGTTTATAAGTCAATTTTAAAATGCTCATAACTTGCTTCTAAATAAATATATTAAAAACATAATTTTCTGTACATTTGATTATAATTACTAAATACCTATAGTAGGTATGTGTACTATCTTCAGCTGTCAAGTAAACTAAACTAATGGCTGAATCAGTCAAAACACATCTAAAATACTCAATGTAATATGAAACTAACATGAATAATAAAACATATTATAATTTAAAAAACATATTTTAAATTAAAAGTATATAATAGAAGTTTTAAATTGATTTGTGTTAATAAATCCTATAGAACTTTTTATTAAAATAATTATGAGCATTTGTTTTAAACCTAAAAATGATGATAAATATCTCATAGTTAAGAAATTATAAATTAAATTTAGTACCTACCTACATAAAATAATAATTAATATAGACAATTAATTTTTTAAGTACCTACCTATCTAGAGTATATTTACATTAGGCATATTAATATATTATGTAGGTACTGAGCATTTACAAATATATTAGTTATTCATCAATATGTAATTGTATTAAGCTATTTGGGTATAATTTATATAAGAACTATTGTGATACTTACACTAGTTGATATCATGATGGCGTTGGCAAATCGTGAATGTATAACCGTATAAGTGACAATAGTTTTTTAATTTTCACCCAATCTTCTGAAATAACATCATAACAACGATTGTCTAATTAACCAGTTACATGCTGTAGTGATACATACAATGATTGATTATTATTTTAAAAAGATATTTCGTTCAAATTATTAAATAGATACTAGTGAAGACACAATGTAAAAATACTTTATCTTTAATGATATTTTTTATGTTCTATTAATTACAGAAAATCAGTATTAGTAACTTATGTATTACTGTTTGTCTGTATTACAAATGTACAATAGTTAGCTACCTATTGAAATATTACATTTCAGTATTTAACACATCAAAATACGTAAAATAAAAAAATGTATGTGGTTAATCAATAATCACTCATCACTATCACTATCTGTTGTTTTATTGTGTTCAACAGTGTTAACAATCATCGTCATCAATGTTCATATTATCACAGAATAGGTAACATAATAATTTATTATGTTAATGTGTTGTAGTTAGGAAAACATAATAATATTATAAAGAAATCCATATTTTGTCAATGACTAATGTACCTATTGGCTATTTGTATGCATATGAATTTAAAATAATGTTTGTTTTTAATTTTTTTAACTGTTTCAATCAAGTTATATTGTCTTTATTAGTATTTGTTACTTAAAATCAGTAACATAATTATGATTAATACCATTTTTCAAAAAATAACTATTAAATTCTCTTGATTTAAAAATAAAAAAAATTGTAATTACTTATTATTAATAAGGTTGACTGTAAATTGAACAAATATTATAAGATTACAAAAAAATAACAAAAATCGTTATTCTTGGTTATTTAATATGTAATTTCGTCCATATTTGAATATAAAATGACTATTGAAAAAACTTTTTAGATTTTTTGGTTACTGCAGAATAAGCTGCTTACGTGGAATCTTATTTTAAATTTTCAACCCTTGGCTATAAAAGTTAAACATGCTAAAAAAAAAATTGTGCCAACGTATTTTTACATTTTTCAACTGCTATTGTAACAATATATCAGGAGCTTTGCATTAAATTTTCACGCTTTTTTACTCAACAAATAAAATTTTATTGATATTTAAAAACTAAAAAAATTAAAAACTGTCAATGTCCGTAAACAGCCCAAAAAGAGTCAAAATATTTTCAAAATGTTATGGTATATAGAAAATAAAAATATAAACATTCAGTCAAATTTTCATGTATCTACAGTTATTCGTTTTTTAATAACAATAAAATAAAATAACCGCTACATGAGAAATCGAGTGAATATCCAATATTGTAAAAATATGAATTTCAAATGCTCATAAAATTATAATTTGATTTGCTTGTAGACATTTTTTTTTTTTTGATAAAGGTAGACAAACTTATGAGGAATATTGTATTACATTTTCAAATCTTAGATTTAAAAAAAAATAAATTTTTATGAATTCTCAACTCAAAAAAATTTACTACATTTCGTGATTTTTCCGTACTTTGTCAAGTTTTGAACTTTAAATGCTTATAAATAAAAACTGTGACTAAGGATTTTTAATATTTTTTAAATGTCATTGTAACATTATAGTAGAAGCCTTGTATTAAGTTTTCAAGCTTTTTTACCAAACAATTAAAGTTTTATTGACATTCATTGAGAAAGACTAATACAATTGGAAACAGAAAATGTTCCTACAGTTCAAAACAAATCAAAATATTTTGAAAATTTTATCGTGTATAGAAAATGCAAATATAAACGACCAGTAAAAATTTAATGTACATACGTTTATTTGTTTTAGAGTTACACCAAAAACTAAAATCGATTTTGTGGAAAACCAATTTTGTGTAAAATTCCTGTTTTTCCTTAATTTTTATGTTGTTTTTCTCGGTGTTTTTTGAAACTACTAGAAATTTTAAATTTTGACCTCCCCAAATGCACCAACAATATTCACTTTCCCATCAAACAAGATACTGAAGTTGAAAATCAAAGCATTATTTCGTCTACTTATCATGTAGTCACAAAAAAAAAAAAAATAAAAAAACACAAATCATTCTAAAATCAATAGATTCATCGTTCCACTCAGAATCTAAAAAACAAACATTGTAAAAATTCATGAGAATTCAAGAGATAAACTGATTCATCTGTTGATATGTAAATAATGAATGGCCCAGAGATGATTGAATATTAAAAAATAATAGGTACTAGCCGTTTGATAAAGCCATCTAAAATAATTTTTAGTTTCCCTCGACTTCAATAATTTCTATTTAAAAAATGTTAAATAAAAAAGTTGTACAAGAAACCGGAAATACACGAGTGGGTAAACCAACAACTGATGTTTCGTGTTAAATTTTGTCAAGAATTTAAATCTGTTAGGTAATAATTTTTCACAGTTTAACACAACATTATCCTATGCTGTGTACGGTATACCCACTCGTGTATAATTGTGATTATTGTGTCACTGTTACCTTATAAGTATCAGGCATGTTACTCATCGAGTTACAGTGAAAAGAAATAGTGAGTAGGAGCCACATTAAAAACAAAAAAATGATATTTGCTTCTATATAAAATACATTGTAAGATATTATACATATAGTGTTTGGAAAGACTATATTTACATTTTACACATAGGTTATATGCAATAATACGCATAAAATCATAAAATATTATCATTGAATTATACAATTATGAATAAAATATATATAATACATGTAATATATTGTATACATAATATTACAAAGTTAAATCATGTATTTATACATTATTGGTACATTTTAATATTTTATTTTCCGAATACTTTGTAATAGGCAGTGGCGAGATCAGGAATCCTCAATTGGGTGAGGGGAGGGGGGGTTATCTTTATTTTGCTACAGAGTAAGAATTAGGAAGTCGTCATTGGACCACAAATGTCGACAAAGAATGCGTATGGTCAGAAGTAATTAAAAGATTAATTGGAAGCAGAATCGAAATGAATTAATTAAGAAATGTACTGTGGATAAAAATTGAAATGGCCAAAGTTGAAGGGATAGGACATTTGATGAATGTAAAATATGATGTATTGATGCTAGTATCATTATAATTAAGTATTAACTATGTAAGTTATCTTTGTAGCCCCAAAGTAATATAATCAACCTTAAAACTCCTATTGAATTTGTTAGGTTGTCTTTAAAAAAAAATAAAAATGTTTGGTTAAGTTACCTTATATGATATATGTCTTATGACAGATTTCTTTAATAGATTAAAATATATTATACAATTTAATAGTGAGATTCATACACTTACAATATTTATAGTAATAATTTAACAATTTTAAAATTCTTTAGGAGCTTTATATAAGTATAACATAATACATTTTGTATAAAATTTACATATTATTAATACAATCTTAATTTTAAATATTATTTATTATTTTTATTTTAAATATACTTTAAAATAGTTATCTTATATAATTCAAAGTTTGTACAGTTAATTATAATTAGGTTAGAGTATATATTATAAATAATGGAGAGAAAATTAATTTCATCAAATAAACATGGTTTTTTAAATTTATACAGGTGTAGTTTTTTCATATGCAGCTAATAACAAACGAGAAGAACCAACTGAAGTATAACTTTCACCACTTGAACGTTGACTTACAGTACTCATTGGAGTGCCAGGTAATGACACTCTTTCCTGTATAAAATCAATGTTTTTTTTTAATGAGTTATAAAAGCATAATATTTACATAAGCTATGTAGTAAATATAAAAACCAAACAATAATATAATATTATTTACTTGAGATATTGATAGTTGAGGCTTTTCATTTTGATGTGTAACTAGCATTCTTGCAGCACATTCACCATAACACTCAGCATCTTCTGCGCCATGATTAAGTATAACATTAATTTCTTTTTCTAGAAAATAAAGAAACAAACATTTATCATTTATCATTTAATAAGAAAACAATTTATTTAGTTCTTACTTTCAACTATAACAGGTTGGGGATGTTCAACTTTCTTTTCAATACTTTTCTCTGAGTCCAACAATGGAGACATTTTTTCTGCTTCACTATCTTCATCCTGAGTCTAAAAAATTTTGAAAGTTTGAAGTATACTCAACTATATAATATGGTCATCAGTTATATTCGTATTATTAATATTTATCTCTAGACAGTACTTATAACTTTGTGTTATAATTTAAGTAATACTAAATGCTTACCTCTTCCTCAGGATTTGCTTTTTCATTAATTACTCTCACTTTATCTTTACACTTAATTGGAATTTTAGGTTTTATTTCATCCTTATTAGAAGCTTTAGATGATTTATCACTGTTGGATGCAGCTGCCTAAAAAAAATTGAGTAATTAAACAAATATTTAATGAGAAGCTAAATTAATAATTCTATAATACATACATTAGAACTTAAAGAATTATCACTAAGGCTTAATGATTCACCATGTGAATCTAGGCTGCACGATTTTTTTCTGGAAAGTCTGTCTAAACTCATTCTATAAAACAGTATTTTTAAATATTTTATAAGAAAATCAAACAGTAATTTTGTCTACAGACATAAATCATTCATTTATATTCTAATTAATTCAATACTTAAATAAATAATATAGTCTACTTTTAAATGGAGCAAATTATTCAATGATAAACTTTGAAATAAAATTAATAAAAACTAAAATAATAAAAACTAAAACTTTTTTTTAATTTAACATACTTAGACATAGTGAGTCCAGCACATTGGCTATCAGGTGAAGATTCTAGTAAAGGATCACTTGGAACTTTAGTGGCATTACTATATCGTCGAAAATTTGGACCATTGAGAGCTTCAATCAAAGGAACAGTTTCATAGCCATAAGGAGTACGTAAATCAATCTATAAAGTTACACAATTTAAAAAATATATATACTTCAAATTTTATACTTGAATATTATTACTCTATGATTATTATCCAATGTTTTTTGTAAGGCTTTTATTTGTAAAAGAGCACGGAATGGAACTCGACATATTGGACAATTATTAGCTTGATATCTTAAAGAGTCTGCACATGATTGACATAAACACAAGTGACGACATGGTAAGATTAATGTGTCACGCATATCACTCATACAAATTACGCATTCTGAACTACCATCTTCTAAATCTTCATCTCCAGAATCCTTTAAGTATAAATAAATAAATATAAAATAAAAATAAATAAGAAGGTATACCAACTTTTAGGTCGGGTGTTTTATTTTCAATGCCATATATTTCTTGCAGCAAGTAACATAATCCATCTACAAATAATTTTTGTTTTAAAGCTTTTAAAATGTAGGAACCATCTGAATATTGTTCAACCACTGCAATTGTGGTATGTGACTGTCGCGTTTCTAAAATTTAAAAATTAATAAAAAATGAAATTGACATTATACATTGAAGACTTATTTACCTTCAGAAGTATCATGAGCAACACAATGTATAGCAATTGGAATAACTTCTTTGTTAAATGCATAGGTTAAGTCCTCAGTACTGTATATACTAGGATCAAACATATGCAATGGTTGAATAAATTGTTGATTTGAACCTCGTTTATAGTGATAAACTTCAGATGTCATCGATGGATCACGACAGTTAAAACTAAACAAAAACCAAATTATATAATGAAATATATCATACATCAATGGCATTTAATATTCACACTTACGAAACCCCGCTTGGTGTAAAATCTTCAGTGCAGAAATAATATATTGTTATTGAACACGGAGAATCGCAATCAAAAGTAAATTCTATATTGAATATAGTTTTACCTTCTTCAGTACGTATAAAACGCAATGATTCTTTTCTAATATTTACCAAACTTTTTAACGGTTTAGTAGGTTCCCCTACCTCAGGAGGCGGGTATGGAAACTACATTTTTGAAAAAATTATATACAAATTATTTTTTTATATACAATACTTTGCATGTTATAATTCTTAAATTCTATAAAATAAAAAAATATGGCTAATTGGCCAATTAAGATGGAAGGTTTTTGTATTTTTTTTATATAGTTTAAGTAGGATATTTTCAACTTAAAAGATTCAGAACTCAGATTAACCAGAACAAGAATATATGTAATTATATCTACTTACTGTAGTAGGGCATTTACTGAAAAAATTTAAATCCATATTTTCTCCAAATAAATATGCTTCTGGTTGTGGTGTATCAAATTTTTCACCGCCCATAATAAAGTGAGTGCTAAAATAATTTCCTGGAAAGATGTTTGAATAAAAACAACTATATAATACAGAAATATTATTGTTATAAAATAGGTAACACCAAAATGAATAAAGAAATGGAAACTAATGAAAACTATTGATACATGGAAAAAATTATTCATATCAGTAATTCATACGTTTCTATTTTTATATCGAATATAGCCGAATCTAGCCCGTGGAAGTTTCTCATCGGCTCATGACTTTTTTATAAAATTTTAAATTTGTGTAGGTATGAATAAAATTAAAAATAATAATTAAAAATAAAATACTATTTTATAAAGCTTTTGAGAATTACAAAATATCTTACAATTTTTAAGTATATTAATAGTGTATATTTCATCAAAATGAACAGGTATTATAACCCACAGTATAAATATAAATTTTGAATGTGGCCCGTAAGTTGAAAAATGTTGGGCATGCCAGGTGTATACAAAAGTGAAGTGACATACATATCAATTTTTTAAATGACTTATACTTTTATCATTTTTGAATACTTTCTAATTTCAATGAATAACATTCACAATACTAAATGTATATCCAGTACGGGGAACATAAAATATTATAAAATATTAATAAACTATTTAAATGTTTTCAACAAACCAGATTTGGGTGGATATTTATAAGCATTATTTGAGTTGTTGTCCACTTCTTCAACTCTAGTGCTTTGTCGACTAGTAAATGCACCCATTTTATCCTATAACGACTGAACTAAATTTACTATAATATTTCAAATAAATGAAATAGGTAAAAGGAAATATTTAATATTGTTAACTATTAACGTCTAAACCATAATATTATAGACAATCATCACATATAAACCAGCAATGAACTAAATGCTATAATACTCAATAATAGGTAGTTAATGGCAGTAAAACTGAATCAGTACCAAAATCACAACACTGTTATCAGCACATTATCAATATAGGTCGACGACGTCCGTGTTTTTTCAACGTTAACAACGTCATCTATGGATTTTACATAATAATTTGTTTGACAGACATGAACTAAAAAACAACGACGATACTTTATTCGGAGCTAGCGCGATCTATGAGAATATATTTTTAACTATATGAAATATCAAACTATCTATACTATAATTAATATACAAAATACATTTTCAACCATATAAAAAAGCAAAATACTGTAATATATTCATATTTTTTTCCTTAATTCATATTATTTAATTTTGTTAACCGCAAACGTACTACAGTGAAGTTTTTGTGTGAACTAAATCAATTTCATTATAATTTAATAATATAATTAAGACAAATTCTATAAAATATTAATACAGTTGTAGGGTTCAATTCCAACTATAATGAATGTAAATATATTTTATATTAATCAATATGTGATTTAAAAATATTAAATTCATATGATCTTGCACTTCCTATAGGCTAGTTAATTCTATAACTATAATTCTAGTAATAAAAAAAGAATTGAGTTTTGGAGTTTTCTGAAGAAATGCTTCGTTTTTTTTTTGCTACTTTTTACAGTTTTTGGTAGGATGCACCACTTATTTTGATTCGATTGTCTGATAAGGTATTTATTTATTTATATTTACTAATTATATTAAATCGTAAATAAAAACACAAGAAACACGGCACGGTCGAAATTATGTTAAAACATTTTATCATAGATTATATGAAAATATTATATTATTATTTTCATATAATCTGTGGTTGCGTTGTTGACTGTTGTCCAATACAACATTAGAAAATCACAATCAATTGTATACTTGAATTGTATTATAATAATATCGTTATTACCGAACTACTGCAGTCTATTGTAAAATTGGCTGAAATGTAGTCAGTTACACTGAATTCAACAACTGATGTGTCAAAGCTCGATCAATTTGTATTTGTGTATAAGTGTATTGTAGACGAATGTGAGGTTTTTTTTAATTTGAAAAATTCGTCTTTTTCTAAAACGAATTTTTATTTTCAATGTCCATTAAAAACTTGTGATATTTTACTTTTTTTATTTGAATTATTGAGTTTAGTAATCAAAATATTGAAGATTGCTTAGCTTAAAGGTGTAGATAATTTTTATTATTTCCTTCAATACTCTTTGTGTATAATTTAGTGTTAATCAAATAATAAAAATCTTCTTAAATAATAAAAAAAAAAAATCAATAAAAAATTAATGGTAGTACCGTTTTATAATAGTATAATATACCTAGCTACACAAAATTCAGTGAATACTTAACGTTGAGCGTGTTATCATATATAAAACAATAATAAATATACAGTGGAACCTCGATTATCCGGGGTAATGATGGGGAGGGGGTCACACGGATAAATGAAAATCACGGTTAATCGAGACTTTTTATAATAATGAAATTTTTATTTAATTTTAATAAGAAATACATAGGTACAATTTTATAATAATGACATTTTAAAAATTTGATTCAATTATAATTAGAAATATGTATACATACATAATATACATACAATAATTTTATATAGCAAGTTATTAGGGCTTAAAATATAAAGTTATCAGTCTTTGTTTTTTTTGGTTTGAAATAATTTTCCTTACTTCACTTCTAATTTTTCTTAAGCCAATAATGTCATGGAAGTCAAAATCGATGTACAATATTGCTTATCTTCATATTATTATCGTCAAAAATGTCATTAATATAATTGTCGATATCGTGTATTATGTAATATAAAATGTTCGATTATAACTACATATATATTTACAGTCCATACTTATTTTTAAATTTTTGGAAGAGTGAGCACGGTTAATCGCAAACACGGATAATCAAGTCACGGATAATCGAGGTTCTACTGTACATGGATAAATATATATTTACAACAGTCTCACACAATGATACATAGTTTTTACTTTTTTAGACAAAAGTCTCAAATAATGATACATAATTTTTAGACAGCAGTCTCATAATATAATAATACTTTTTTTTCAGACTCATATAATACTACATAATTTCCAATGAATTGTAATAATAATATAAACCTAGCGCCCGCCGTCCGGTCGAATAAACATAAATAATTGGTCGACTCATAGGATAGTTGAACTGCACATTTCGTTTTACACGGCGCTATCGTACCAGAGTCCGTAAATATAATAAATCTAATACAAATTTTGTACAAGTACAATTGGGACAAGTTGACATTGCATACGCGCGAATGCGTATTGACAACGAAGATTTCACTAATAAATCGAAACACTGATTGCAGTCGGGACGCGATACGAGGTGTTTACACTACTGTCCCCGAGGTACATTATAAAACACGCTGATTTACAAAAACGAGATAACTATGGTAATTTTGGTGGTATGGTACACGAAGTACGCGTGTACCGGAAAACGGCGTACACCAACGGGCGCAAACAACATCGGACGGACGGCGGTTGGCGGGCGAACAATATTACAAACTTTAAGGGGGGTGGCGGATGGTGGCGGTAGGGGAGAGGTAGAAAACTTGGTGAACATATTATTACTCTACGTCTACGAAGGTTTGACAGAAGCAAACCCTGCGTGCCATGTTCACCAACGACTTCCAAACGAATCGTTTGGTCCTCTTCCAGGCAGACCTCCGCCGATCGACAGATCGTGCTGCCGGGTATTCCGCAGGTACCAGTGGGACAGCTGTCTTCACGCTGTCGCACACTGCAGGTGATTGGATTCGCAGTTCGGGAGACGACCGGAAACGTTCGCTCCGACGTATCGGTCGCTGCTGCAGGACAGCCGCCGTGACCCTGCGATCCACGGCTAGATCCAGCGCGTCAATCAACGAGGTCGTATTGGATGTCACGCGAAAAGGTGCCTCCGACGGTGGTCCAATCACAAGCTGCACGTCCTGCAGGTATACGGCTGAGTTCATTATCAATTCCGGCGAACACCGGGTACTACAACTGTTCTCTGCAGCGTGTCCGTAGTGCTGCAGTAGCGGTGACCCGACCGCGGTCACGATCTTGAGGTTTACTGCCAAATCTAGGACGTCAACTATGGATCGTTCCTCGTTATTGGCATACAACTTTTTGGATTGTTCAGTTCCTACTGTGGCGTCCATATCTGCAGCAGTATATACGACGTGATAAACGAACGGCGAACAGAAAACTATGAACAGGACAAGAGCTAAACACTTAATGACGGTTTTCGAACAATTGTTTGTCTCCTACATTAAATAATTTATAGTTACTAAGGTAGTAGTGTTATATTGTGGCTAGTATATAATTATCTTGTAAGTAGCTAGTAAGTAGCAAATAGTTTAAATTAAATCATATTATATACTTTAAAAATAATTTTTATGAATGAAACCTACGAATGTTCTTAACATTATTCCGATTTCAGGGCAACGGGATCATACCACATTGTGTCATGAATACATGATTTAGATTAAATAGTGAAATCTACAAAACTTTTTTTACACAATTATTTCGTTTATTTCTATATTTAGAAGCATATTTACGAGGTATTTTAATACAATATTGTTAATTTTAGGTACGCACCTATCAAATCATGTTGACGCGGAGAGGTAATTTTAGTTCTAAAAACATAAATGTCTAACTTTAGAATTTAAAAACATTGGAAAATAATTGCAATTGCAATTCGATGTAATTTTGATTTTCAAATCGATATAGGTAGGTGGCAATTATATTATAATATTATTTATCAAGGCAGTTCATAATATAGTACAACACGTTAATTAAATTAAGGGATCTAGTTTGCTTGTTAGCTGTGATAATTATTTGATGAAAGTAATCATTGTAAATTGTAATTGTGTTTATAAAGGTTTGTATTTATCATATATTTCCATTGAAGACAAACAGAAAACGATAAAAAAATAGACAAATTTTACTCGAACGGCTATTATAATAATTAATGTAAGTACTCAATATTTTTATTAAACCGCAATATTATGGTATAATAGAAAAAATCATAACAGATCCAACTCAAAATGAAATGTTTTCCACACTAAGTATAGATAAGTATAGATCCCTTAAAATATATGTGTAAATATTAAAAAAAAAATAATTAAATAGTTGTAAAATAAATAAAACTGGAAATTATAATACGTAGTAGGTAAAGTGAGTTGTAGACAATCAATATAAAAATGTATAAAACTAATTTTATTCAATTTTCGTTTGTACATTCAAAAAATTATAAATTTATACAAAATAATATTGTTGGAAATGTATTCGAACATTTTATGCCGACCACCTAACAACTCAGGTAAACAACGGAAGAACATTGTGCTTGCAGGCAGGGTATAGTTGCGCAACCATTTCCCGCCTTTAATGAGTTGTGATTTCGGATAGTTCTCGACTTTTCAAATTCCAGATATTACACATTCACATATCATAGTAATCATAGATTTAAAACTTAAAAAAAAAACAAGAAATCACATTTTAAAAAATAAGGGTATAGGTAGTAGGTTAGGTTACTTATCTTATATATAAATGTGAAAATGAAAACCTTTGAGTGATATGTTCTCGGAAACTACTGAACCGATCGTTATGGTTTATTTTTTAAATTGAAAAGCTCATTGCGGAGAAGGTTTAAGGCTTTTGATCGATTCTCTAACTTTAAAAACAAAGGAGTTATCAATTATCATAAATAATGGCCTGTTACGTAATAATAAATCAGTATTATTCTCAACTCCTATAACCCATAGCAACCATTAATAAACAACAATTTCTATCGTAAATCTCAAAATTATTGAGATTATAATTATAATTATAATTACAACTTCGTTGCCCGTTAAATGTATCAACTCTATATGACTCAAACTTTGTTCAATTCGTCATTTAATATTCGGTGTATAGTATTCAAAATTTATTTTAACTTTTCCGTTTCACGGAATAAAAATTCTGATATACGCAGCAGTATATTATCAGGTAGGCAATCTACCTACGGTAGATCGCGGACACCATGCTGTTTGTACGTATGATTTAACTCTAAAGTATCAAAGTTATACCAAGTTTGTTGTTTTTACTTAATATAATCAATTTATACAAAATCCTATCCTAACCTAACTGACTGAAATCCGATGAATGAAATAAAAAACAAATTTAACCCTTTGTAAATATTAACCTATCTTCTTCCCAGAGGTCTAATCTACCAACTAACTATATAAATACACAGACTATAACTATACAGACTAAACACTGGAACTACTTATCAGATCTTATATGTATATTGACAAAAGACACTAATACAAATCAACAAATATGCCCGATTAACCAATAACAACAAATATATTATACACAGGTGGATTTTCCTAAAATTTTCTTTTATATAAACCTTCTCTGTGAAATACTCTTTCGTTTAAAAAAAAAAATCAAGACATTTATAATATATACAAGAAGATCTGATAAGTAGTTCCAATGTTTAGTCTGTATAGTTATAGTCTGTGTATTTATATAGTTAGATATATATATAAATTAATGTTTGTGGGTAGATTGGACCTCTGAGAAGAAGATATAGGTTAATTTACAAAGGGTTAAATTTGTTTTCTTTTTTATTCATCGGATTTTAGTACGGTTAGGTTAGAATAGGATTTTGTATAAATTGATTATATTAATCCACTGTAGGTGGAATTAAGTAAAAACGACAAACTTGGTATAATTTTAATACTTTAGAGCAGTGGTTCTCAATCATTTTTGTACCTCGACCCAAATCTTTCACGACCCACGTGATTTAACTTTCCAAGAAGTAGTTATATAAGAACAAAATTTGTTTATTACTTTTATTAGGTATTTATTATTTTATGGGTTTATAATCAATATATTTTTACAAAATAATGTACTTTTAATAATGAGGCGTATTAGTACCCGTCGTAATAAATAAATATACGGCAAATTATTATTTATTATCCACGTTATTTTTGGTACTATATTACTATAATAATATAAGTATATTTAATATTAATTTAACATAAATTTCTTGGAATCTATATAATTCAAAACATTTTTCACGACCCACCAAAAATTGACTGACGACCCACAGTTTGAGAAACGCTGCTTTAGAGTTATACACTATAATCATACACTTACGCACAAACAGCCCGGGGTCCGCGATCTACCACAGGTAGATTGCCTACCTGATAATGTACTGCTGTGAATCAGAATTTTTATTCCGGGCAACGGACAAGTTAAGATAAATTTTGAACACCATACACCGAATATTAAATAACAAATTGAACAAAGTTTGAGTCATATAGAGTTGATACATTTAACGGGCAACGAAGTGCTCGGGATCAGCTAGTTATTATATATATTAACACATATTCAGAAATCAAAATTATTGATATTAGGCATTATAGCGTTTCAAAAATGATTTCTCGTGATTACCAAAATCTTTTTTGTTTCACAAATTCCTTCTTTTTAATTTTTTAACGTTTGTAATTTGTATTTAATATACATAGTGTCAAATATAACAAAAAAAAAGTATTGAATTCTACCAATTTATATGTATACTACATAGATATTATTACATATCCACCTATATTATCATTGGATAACATTAGCTCATAATCGCAATTTGGGGCTTATTGTTTACCCGATTAAAAAATTTAAAAACTAGGTACTAGGAATCTTTAAGAGGACGTCGCACCTGCATGTGTTGTTAGTACATGTTACAAATGTTAAAATGTAATCTTACACATGGACGACATAGCAAATTTGAGTTTTACGATATTTTAATTTTCAAGTAAATTATGAACATTTTCAAATATTAATGTTTTACATAATCATTACTCACTTCAACATTAAAACATCGTAAAAAACCAACGAGATAACACAGATAATATTGTTACTTAAAAGTTTGATAATAGGTCAATTCACTCTAATATCAAAACTGACAGCACCCTATTGAAATTAACGAAAATTTGGTATGCCATACGTGTGTAAGACAGAAACAATACATGCGAGTGCGACGTCCTCTTAAGGGTTTGTATTATGTTTACACTTGTAAACACTGTTTAGGTATCATGTAATCATGTTGTATTGTTTTAACATTTTAAAAGTAATGAAAGTAAATCAAAATCAAGTATCAAAAATAGGTATATTCAAAATGTACAAGGTAAGTAGGTATATCAATGTAGGTATATCAAAAAAAAAAAAAAAATGAAATGTTCATTATAATAATATTATGTAAGAAGTAAAATATTGAACAATAAATATGGTAATTCGATTTGACCGTACATATGATTGAAAGTCTAGGAGTTAACAGCAATTTTTGTTACGTAAGTAAATTACAAATTCCATACAGCATTAAAAAAAATGTGGCAGCTAAAATGGATAATAATGTGTAGTAAGCCATGCATAATCTGAAAATAAAATAACAATAATAAATTCTTAGTCAATAGATAATTTACGGTAAATATGCGTTATACTGACTTTTGATTCCATTTTCTTCCTTCTGATAATGTTTCCATTGGATCTTTTACAATATACATTCGAATACCTATTACGTGTTTTTTGAAATATTCATTCCAGCTCAATTTGGTTAAATCGAATCTGAAAAGAGTCTGATCTAATTTGGATAACTTTTGTACCAAAGACCTCGTATTATTATCGTTGAATGTCCACGATTTTAAACTAAAGTAAGATATAACTTCGGAGAATTTGTGCATTTTTCTATATCCTTCCATTAATCTAAAACGTTAAAATATATATTATATTATATTATTAATAGGTAGGTGTTATTGGGTACATACGACATACGGATTTTCTATAAAAAAAAAATGTTTGTTTTTTGAGTGTCACTTACAGAGGCTTCTTTCCGGAGAGTTTGGCTAAAGAATCAATTATAAATGCTGGTATTATGTGGAGAATAAAACATAAAATGTTATATTCGTATTTGTTTTTGGATAATCTCAATAGAATTGGTGAAATCTAAAAATGTACGAAATTTTTGTCTGGTTAAATGCAACAATTTTCAATATACATAACTCTTATTAAGTTTAAACCTCTTCACACTACATACCGCTTTTACAGAAGGCACTTCGCAACCGTATTTTTTGTTCAACGCCGAAAATTCTCCCCATGTCAATGGATTGGCACTTGATGATACGAAATTGTAAATAGGCGGATCAATTGATGTTTCTTTTTCTAAGTTATCAGCTTTCATTTTGTTAGAGGCGTTATGTTCTTTCCTAAAATAATTCAAACGTTTTTATTTTTATTTAGTCTTGGTACATTTCAATATTGTTGAATACAAATATTATCAAATATCGTAGGTTATATTTAATAGGCCCGCGACGCACAATCCATAATTTAACGTAAATTCATGAATTGTATTATCTACCTAGGTATGGCTATTCCTAGACGGCTAGCCACAAAGAATTGATTATAAATAATGATTATAGAAATGTATTATGAATAATCCACAGATCACCAAAAATCATAAAAATGTACCTAAACTACCAGAATGTATGTTTAAAAAGCGTCCGGGTAGGTAACAGGTCTGATATAGAATAGGTGTCGAGTGTAGGTGTCTTGTCATTAAGTAGGTCACTGTAATAGTGTAATGACTAATACATGTTAAATTTGAATTCAATGATAAATATTGCATACAAAAAACGATTCAGAGCAGAGATGATCTGTCAGCCGATATTATACCTAATAAGTATATTTTATTATATAGGTATATTTATATTGCTAATGTAGTAATTAATTTTACAATTAGTAATACGGACATACGAAGAGGTTGGTCAAACTAATATAGCGTTCCCACATGCGCATGTACATTGTACAAGTCACCCCCTCGGCGTTGCGCGAGTGAATATAGTAAATAATTTATGCTAATTTGTATGTACTTTTTGTATGTATTTTTCAGAAAATTTATCTGAATTTGTTATAATGTCTACTTGAGATCGGTCAGTTTACATTTTAAGATTTCTGATTTAAATTCCGGATAATCAATACGTTTGGAAATTCTGAAATTTCAAAACATCAAAACTAAATTTATAATATTTTTTTGCAAATATACGCAAAATAAAAATTGATTCTTATGTAATATGAGGCGATCCATTTAGTATTCCTTACATTACTACCCAAATTTGAAAAAAGGCGATGCAAAAATAATCATAACAATGCATATTAACTATGCATAACTAACTATAATGGCGACAGACTCACATAATAATAAAAAATACACACATATTGTCATTGTGAAACTGCATTCGTCACTCCGTTCGATCAAAATCCAACCGGTTTTGTATTTTATTGTTGTTTTTATTATCTACTTAATTATCGATTGAATATTGAAGGTTGTTTGGTTTTTGTTTAAATGTTTTATTCCTTCCCGTATTAATGTATGGGGACTAGCGTCAAGCAGTTAGCCTAGAGACTATAACACGAAAACCTTTTTTTTTCATATAGTAATCAAAGTTTTTAAAGTTATTCACACAATTTTACAGTAAGGCAGTATATTATTGATTTATAAGATAATTACCATAATATGGGATATTATACTAAAATATATTATGCTTAGAATAGTTTTTCATGCGTACCATGATAAATCATTGAATTCAAATTTTACACTTCCAACACTGTGGCCTATATTATATAATATTCAATGACGTGTACGCTATACACAGCAGAGCGAGTTACCTTGTTTTTTATTTATATATATTCAATTATTTTTAGTTACACTTTATTGTCCACACTGGACATTTAGACAATTATTGTCGCTGTGGAATTAGCCACTCACTCCACTTTATAGTTTATAGAATTTTATGGCTTATAATTATGAATTACCATTGGTTGTGAATATCCCAAGCACAAGCCAACACAGCATTGCTGACGTAATCTCCAGGCACGATATCGGCTGTTTTAGTTGAATCGGCATTCATACACCTCATGAGACCAATGCCGGTGGCTGCTACAACTCCTGTCGGCCCATAGAAATTGTTGATCCATCCAGGAACAGGTTCATTATCAGTGGCAATAACTGATATTTTAAATACGAAATGTATATTAATATTATGTATACAAATTTGAAATTATTGCTAATTATCTAATGTTATAAGTTATTAGAACGTGCAGTTAAAATTATTTTTAAAATAAAAAATAAATTCCAATAACATAGTAAGCATATTGCAATATTGTATACTTACTCATTGACGGTCTAATAACTCCAATTGGCAACCCTTTGCCATAAGTCACTATTTCACCCTCGGCAATCGCTTTAGTCATCGCGTATGTATTTGGCCATTCTCCTAGTAACCTGCACGGATAATGAATTCACACGCTCAATCATTATTATTTAAATTATTAAAAATGATTTAATAGGTATACCTTACAGTATACGGTATACTTTTTTAAATTTTAAATCAGTACTTAACATACAATCTGTATTAGTTGACACACTAAAAATATTTGTGCTAAGAGTAACAAAAAAAATATGGGTGACAAAAAAAACATTAACTTATTATTTTATGTATTTATTAGAAAATATTTTTACGTTTTTAATGTTTAATTTTTAAGTTGTTATCATCACAATACAATATTGAATATATTATACGAAATGCATCATGAAAAGACGAAACGGACTTGTTTATATTATATAATATTATGCATTATATTATTATAATCATATACCTATTATATCATATTCATAATATTATATTAGTATTTATTATTTCCTAGTTCCAATACATCCAATTATATAAAAATATCGTGATACATAAATACATAATACCTACAATATATGACATAATATTATTTCTATACGATATGTTCTCAATGTGAACTACTTACGAAGGTGTAATTCTAGTAATGTAGTCGTCGTCCAGACTGTTAACCACCTGCAATAACTTGTCTCCAGTTATAGGTGGTTTGTAGAATATCTCATCCACAACTTCCCTTCCAGCACAGTTAGAATAAGCAGTTGAAATGTGAACGAAAGCCTAAATCAAAAAGCCATAATTATAATAAGGGTACATAAAATTAAAAATAATAGATCATGATCTGTTCCATTTACTTTCAAGTTTTTAATGTTTTGGCTAATTTTCAATATATCTTGTAAGGCAATTATATTAATATTGACAGCTTTTCTTAAATGTTCGTCAAATCGTACAGTAGCAGCGGAGTGTATTACTATGTTTACCTTAGTTAAAAATTATTTTATTAAATGCAACTATTTACAATAGCTATATAATATTATTGTAACAAATTACTTCGTCTTTAATAATATTTATGTATTTTTCTTCGATTCCCATGTTTGGCAAAGCACAATCACCGATAACTGCAGTGAACTTTTCCAAAAAGTTCGGTTGTTCTTTTTTCATTAATTCAAATAACTGAAATGATTTCTCACATTTTACAAAACGAAAATTGTATACAAATAATTAGTGTTGAATGTTAAATTAATCGCACTATAAACTTATAAGTTTTAGCAAAATTAATAATAATTTCTAATGCGTACAATTATTTTTTTTCAAAAAACTGATGGAAAAATAATAAAAACATTAAGGTTCTTACAGGGTCATCGAAGAGTTCTTTAAATCTTTCTTCTGTAGTTTTTCCTTTTTTCTCTCTGATTAAAATATAAATTCTTTTCACTCCCGAACAAGTCCTTTAATAAAAAAAATAAAAATATTTAAAAATTTAAAAAAAATAATTTTTGAATTTAAATTTACTGTGAATCTTTTTTATGTTCGTTTAACAATTAATTTTTGAAAACTTATTATTACAACACTAAAAGCAATTTTTTTAAATGTTATAAATCATATTACGTTTACTATTTTTAAACATCAGAGTATATCAAATACATATTATAGTAATATTATTTAGGAACTTTTTATATTTTCTTTCGTTTTTTTTTAAAAGTTATTTTTGCAAAGTTATAAAGTTGGAAATGAAAATATTTTTGTATTTATAGAAACAATCTTAATTTAATTTACGTAATGATATAAAAAAATCTTTTTCAATAATTATTAATCAAATAGCTTAAATAATAAATTATGAATGTTATTCAAATATCCTAATATCCAATATTTACTCAAATACAAATACTGGAGATGTATATATAATAAATAAATGCTGTCATTTCTTAAAAATAAAGGCGTAGAATTCTCACCTTATCAATTTATCCAGTATTAAATTTCCCATGAATCCAGTACCACCAGTTAAAAATATTGTCGTATCATTGTAAAATGACTGAATTTCTGATAATTGAGTTGTACTTTCGGAGGTTGTATTGTATATATCCATGACTGGAATATCGAGGAAAAAACCTGAATAAAACATAAAATAGGTAAAACATCATCGAAAAATATTCAAGTAAGTAATTAATTACATATAAGAAGTATTAGGCCGAAGTTATTATGTGTGTACATTTTTTCAGTCACCAAGTATGTTTTTATTTTTTATAAATAATTTAAGGCAGTGATTCATTTTAAGCAGGTTTTAATATAACATAATTACGTTTAAGTTTTAACATATTCAGTAAGCTATTGATAATAATAGCTTATAAAGAATTTACAACAATGTGTTTACTTTAAATTAAAGTAATCTATTATCAAGATCATAATATAGTTTCATATAATCATATAATATACCTACCTACTTAAACATATATTAACATTAACCTAAATATGTTTATTCAAACTTGAGTAACTAAGAACTAACAAGTAACAATTATATAGGTATTATAATTTTTATTTAGTATTTATAACTAGTTGAATAAATTAATACCACAGAATATAACAATACCTACAGCATTAGAATAGAAATACATATAAAATAATTTAAAAAAATGGATATAATTTTAGAAAAAAGAGTGTCGAAGGTGTTAAACAATAATTAAATTAAATACAATTTCAATATTCAATAGATAAATTGAACAAATCAAAAGTTCAAACAATTAATACAATTTATTTTTGATAAATTTTACATTTTACTACCTATACAATTAGAAAACAATTTACATGTTTAAATTAATCATTTCTAATTACATGTTATATCTTCTCGATTATATTTTTTTCATAAATATCAAAATGGTAAGTTTATAAAAAAACCAAAATAAAATGTTAATTATAATATATAAACGTAAAATAAAAGAGTTATTTTTATTAAAATAGAGCTAAAATTTGAAATTATTTTGTGTTAAACTTATAAAGTTGTATTACCTGCTGCGTGTAATTTTTTTAAATTTTTTTTTGAATCTTAATAGTTTAGTGGACACTTCACTATTCGAACTTGTGTAATTAACAGGACAAAATATCGTGTTTATTCAAGATACAGATATTAATTTACTAAGTATTGAAGTATGCTATTGTAAATCAAATATAAACAGATAAAATATTCCCAATAATACAGTTCGAAAATTGACCAATCCGTGTAGAAAATTAGGTTAATCCGTTCGCTCTATAGTTCAACACGGACTGCGATGATTCTCCATGGCATATATTATTTATAGTATTGTTGGTAGAGAATAGGGATAATTTCCCATAATTCAGTATACAAACGTATATTATATGCGTATTGACCATGAAATCTCAACCAGTTTGTTTGTTTTTTCTTTTCATTAAATAGTAACATACTTGCTATAGTACATAGCGAGCTACAGCGGTGGACCCAGTGTTGGGGGAACCGCGAGTCAACCGATTTCAGGAGTTAATTTGTAATCTTAAAGAGGTGGGAAAGTGGGTTCGGTATTATCGTTGTCCGCTCTGCTGTATATTAGCATTGATTATGAATACTATGATATTAGGTATCGTACGGGAGTATGGGACACTGTAATGGATGTTTTAAATTTGAATTCAACGATATAAAATAATTATACGAAACATGATTCTGAGCAGAAACTCTGGACTACAGACTCGGTCTGTAAGAAAGCCTATACTACTAAGTATATTATTATTAACTATTAAGTAATGTGTAATATATCATTGAACTTTAAATGCGTATAAAAAAAAAAGGTAGGTTACAATTGGGTCACTGTAATGGATGGTGTCAAATTTGAATTCAATGATATAATATCATTGTATGAGAAAAACGATTTTGAGCGAAATTACATAATAAATAACCAAGAATAACGATTTTAGTTATTTTTTTGTAATCTTATAATATTCGTTCAATTCACCGTCAACCATATTAATAATAAGTAATTACAATTTTTTTTATTTTTAAATCAAGAGAATTAATAGTTATTTTTTGAAAAATAGCTCCACCATAATTATGTTACTGATTTTAAGTAATAAATACTAATAAAGACAATATTACTTGATTGAAACAGTTAAAAAAATTAAAAACAAACATTAAACATGATTATTTTAAATTCATAAGCATACAAATAGCCAATAGGAACATTGGTCATTGACAAAATATGGATTTCTTCATAATATTATTGTTTTCCTAACTACAACACTCTAACATAATAAATTGTTATGTTACCTATTCTGTCATAATATAAGGCTCCTGATATATCGTTCTAATAGCAGTTGAAAAATATTAAAAATACATAGGCACAATTTTTTTTTTATAAGCATTTAAAGTTCAAATTTTGACAAAATGTATCAAATTTATAATTTAATAATTATATGTCTGGTTAAACAAAATGTCTTAGATTAGTTATTACTTATTACTTATTATGTTAATTATGTTTTAGAATGTATGGATTAATATTAATAATATTTTATTAATTTTTTTTTATATAACTCTTAATAACTAATACTGTTATATTGACTATGTACACCGACACACCGTTAGTAATATTATAATTTTTACAAATTACAAACCCAATAAACGTGAAGCGAGTAGGTATGTGAAATTGTTTTCCAGAAAGCTGAAAATATATCGATAGCCGATAGCAGGCGCGGACTGGCTGGGATGCAATTTAATAATTATTTTGTGGTTACAAATTTATAAAATGTTCAACTTTTATAGCTAAGGATTGAAAATTGAAAACAAGGCTCCACGTAAATAGGTTATATATAAATTACTTTATTCACAATAATATAATTTTATATTCATCAAATATACTTGATAATATCATAGGCTGACTGACTGTTTTCGCTCAGAATCGTTTTTCTTATACAATGATATTATATCATCGAATTCAAATTTAATACCATCCATTACAGTGACCCACTTGTCACCTACTGTACAGCAGAGCAACATCCACTTACCCACCTTTTTAAACTTGTATAGGTAGTACCCAGTAAAAAAAATCACACCTAATTATATTATATTTCTTATTTTTTTAATTTGGAAAAAAGTTCTTTTGTATCAAAATTAATTTATTCACCTGTACATTTTGCAACACTTAGTATTTCCAAATTGCTGAAAATGTAGGTATTCAATTATGATTGACCTGTAGTTCTGATGTAAGGTTTCTCCAGCACTCTCCAGTTTTTTGTTAGTTTAGCAAAAACTAAAGGAGTACCTACAAATTTGGATTATGGTCATTCAAATTCATACGAATTGCATAATATAAATATTTACAAAAAAATTATAAAACTCGTATGTGCATGGGGTGTTTGGAAGTTGTCACTAATGCAAGTGGAAGAGATTTATTGAATAAAAGAAGTTTGATATTCGACTTTACAAAGAGCATTTAATTGTATTTATTCATATACCTATATTTTAAGATTATTAATTATTATTTAAATTTTTAAATAAAATACTATTTTAAAAAGGCACACAAATGAGTTTCCAAGATAAATATTAGTATTATGCAACCCCAGTGCCCATTCACTCATCCCACACCTATTTGCATATATGCCTACGTTTAAACCGACCTTAAAAAGTGTCCTAATCTAATGAAAATTGCCAAAGTTAAAGCTAATTATTATTTTGAATTTATAAAATATCAGCGTTCCAATTTCTAATTAATATAGGATGTCAATGCACTATTTGTTTTCTCTCTCTGGCCCACGCGCAACATATACAAAACGCATTAACGCAGAATCATTTTTTCTGTGTTTTTAAGTAATCTTAGAGTAAAATCACCTATTACAAAAAAGATAGAGAATAATATTTTTGTGGGAATACCACATCGATTCTATATTTTATTGTTATTTGACGTTCGACTTTGTATTCGACTTTCAAAATAAACAAAAAATGTTGTAAAATTATGTTTAAATTGTTTTGGTACAATATTTCCACAAATCGATATGTCATTCCCTTAAAAATATTTTTCTCTATCTTTTTTGTAACAGGTAATTTTACTCTAAGATTACTTAAAAACACATAGAAAAAATGATTTTTCGTAAATGCGTTTTGTCGATGTTGCGCGTGAGCCAGAGAGAGGAAACAAATACTGCGCTGACATCCTCTTAAAGCATGGGAATCGTATTTTGCTAATGCCGTGTGCATAGGTAACAAAACTATTATTCTTAGAAATTCAAAATAATAATTAGGCCTAACTTGGGCGATTTTCATTCAATTTTAATATTTTTTTTGAACTATTTTAAAAAATACGATCAATAAAATGGTTATCTTGGAAATTAAAAAACCTTATTTGCCTAAAAAATGTTTTGATAATTTTTCAATTTTTGAAAAAGATAAATCGAATATTGTGCTATTCAATCCATACGTATTACTGTATAAAAAACTGTATTTAAATATATTGATTTTCCACGGAGATCCTAAGGGTGGACCGGGACTTCTGGGACACACTGTATATGCGCAGAGACAACTTTAATTAAAAATATTTTGATATGACCCTGATTAAAATGAAACCCGTCTAAATTAGAAAAAAAACTTCCGATAGTTTCCATATTCCCAATTTAGTAGTATACAGGTTTTACTAGTTGTATTATATTATTATACAAAAATCAGATAAAAAAATGATAATGTTGTGTATATTTGAAGCAGGTTTACCATGGGTCATTGAAATATTTAAATGTACATATTACTTAGGTATGTAATTATGTAATAAGTTCTGGTTCGCATTTTAATCTCACAAGACTAAGACATCGTACAATGAATATATTAAATTTTTTTGAAAATATACTAATAATTATTTATTGTATTTAGTTTAGTAATAATAAAAAAAGAGGTAATAATCATTTTAAGTATACTAAGATAATAATTTAGATATAAGTGATGATGAAGATTTTAAATATTCTATAATATCTTCCAATGATATTTGATCTAATATTTCGTTTTTAACCGACATAAGAATGAAAGCCTCTAAATGATCATTCGATATATTGATGCTCTAACGATTTTTATTATTTTAACTTACTGAAAACCCGTTCACTTGGCTTATGGATAAAGTTAGAACATATTTAATAGTAAGCATTAGTAGCACATAAATTAGAATATGTTGGCAAATGCAAATTAAGCGAATGAAGCAAGTTTATATACACATAGGACATAGCAAGCAAATATAACGATTATGTACAACATTTGTGTTTCGTTCAAATTCTAAATGTTGATGTTTATTATCAACCATCACTATATGGTATATATAATATATATGATATGCATTAAGCACAGTAAATACTAGGTTTACTGCCAAAAAGCTGATTCAGACTAGATTTCAGTATAATATCATTTATAATATATACTACATATAGGATTTTTTATAATAGTGCCTTGAAATCATTTAAAAAATATAATTAGGTACCAAGGTCCTATAAACAGATAATCTGTTCACTATTCTGTAATCTCAGTAAAGAATTTTTCACGGCCACGGCATACTGTGCTGTAGCACAGTAGCACAGTGGCCAGGCGTGGACTGGCTGGGATGCTGCAGAATCCCTTGCCCTAAAATATATTTGCCTAATATTATTTATTATATATTTAAAGACTATATAGATACCTAATGAACAGCAGATCGTTACCAATTTACGATTATTAGTAATCTCTAATACCTACTGTACAATTTTGATTGAAAGTTTGTTGTAACTTGGTACTTATTTACGTTTTTACGTAGATATATTCAATATTTTTTAAAACTAAATAAATTAATATATAAATAAATTACATGTTTTAAATTTGCCCAAACATTTTTTGTTATTTGCCCTTTAAATTGTGTACCGTCCCGTGCCTAACTTTACCAGTCCTGACAGTGGGCCAGTCCGGCCCTGAACATAGGTATCAAAAAGTAACTGCAAAATATTATGTTTTTTAGTTATAATGTATAATCATAATTTAAAATAATTTATTGTTTTAAATGTATATTATATAACAGATAACATGGTGAAAAAATTCTATTGCATATAAATGTATAATGATATAAATATACCAGGGCCTAAAATACATCTGATTTCAGGGGACACACTTATTATTTTAACTGTTATCTTTTGGCTTTAACAGAATTCCAAAACAAAAAAGTGGGTAGGTGGATGTCGCTCTGCTGTAAAGTAGGTTACAAGTAGGTCACTGTAATGGATGGTGTTAAATTTAAATTCAATGATTTAATATCATTGTATACGAAATTCTTATTTCTTGGTTATTTAATATGTAATTTTGTCCATATTTGAATATAAAATAACTATTGAAAAAACTTTTTAGACTTTTTGGTTACTGCAGAATAAGCTACTTACGTGGAATCTTATTTTAAAGTTTGTTTTTCAACTTTTTTGACATTGTGACGTCCAACACAAATCACGCACACGAAAGTGCATTAATTATTATAAGATATACATATAACAAGTACATTAAAAAGCGCGACGTGCGATAAGACAATTTACCCCGTGGACCTCAGGTCTCCGCCGATCGACGACCACACTACCTGGACGGCAGTCACATACACGCTCCCCTCCTTGTACCCATGGTTTAGGTATAATTATATGTATAAGGTTCCTCACGGGCGAGACCGTTTTCGACCAAAAAGTACGTATTCGGCCGATTCACTTTTCGACCCAATAGCATGCAAAGTATGAATTTACCGGTTGAAATTCTTTAAGAATTATTTAATAATTGTGATTTAAAATAAACTATTTGTAAGATATTTTGATAAATAGTCAATCTCAATATAGGTTTGTACCTAACTTAGGCATACTTTTAATCTGAGTTGATTACAGATTTCCAATATTATTATAACAAGAATTAAATACCATTAGAGGTTATTTGGTTTTTTTTTTTTTGAGAGAGTGTCATTAGATTACCGATTAAACTACTTAAGTGTATAAAAAGGTAGTTATGAGAAAAAATTATTTAGCTCTTGTAAATTAAACCTAAATCAATTATTTCAATTAATAGTATTAATGCATATATATTACTATACTTTAGAGGACCATATAGTTAATAAACTAGCGAACCAAAATGGATGATTTGACTATCAACATTTTCAAAAAAAAAAGCTTTACCAGAATCCATTCAAAAATATAGTAGTTACCATTTAAAAAAATAAAGTTGATTTTCCTATTGATACACCTGCGTGTTTAAAATTTTGAAATTGTTATAAAAAAATTGCCTGTTAAAAATAAAGAAATACTTCTTTTTTCGTTTTAACGAAATTCTATGTAATCGATCCATTATCGTTAAGAACCCCCACGTACAATGACATAAGATACACCCTGTATATTATTTCACCATGGCCGCTACACTTACTTTTATTATTATTATAAAAAATTGGAATATCTGATTATTATTCCGCCCGCCGGTAACCACTTATTGGTCGGAGCCGGCTGGTACGTTATGTATCTCTTATTCGGTTGTACACTTTTAAATTATTATTATTATTTCAACCGCCGGTAAACCGCTTAGTTGGAACCGTGCGATTTGTATGTATTATTTATTATAAAATAGGTGTTTATTATTATTATTCTTATTTTGTCCGAGTTTTAGATTTACCACTCAATATTTGAACTTTACATGCATATAAAAAATAACCATGCTTCTATCAAAAAAACTCTTAATTAATAAGTATAAAAATCAGGAATTGTCACAGTGGCGTGCTCAGGGAGGGAGGAGGATAGGGGTTATACCCCCCCACCGTTGTATTTTTTTTACCGACCTACAAAAAACCACTTATTAGTTATTACAGCGGTTAAGAGTCATTAATTTTTCTAAATTATTAATTTTAATCGTTGAGTCAACAAGCTTGAAATTTAATACGAGGCTCCTAATATATTCTTACAATGGCGGTGGGAAAATATTAAAAATACAGTCACAATTTTTTGATAAGCATTTAGTTCGAGCTTTGACAAATTATGTAAAAATCACGAAAATGTGCAAATTATTTTGAGTTAGAAACTCATAAAAATTTTATTTAACTATATTGTAATATTTTCTATTTTGTAGTTAAAAATGTATATATATTATTATATTAATAATAAAAATATAAGTATAATATAAAATATCCTAGGCTATCAAACTGTCTCTTCTCAGAACCGTTTTTTGCACACATGATATATATAATTTAATTCAAATTTACAGTCACCCACTTGTAGCATACTGTACAACAGAGCGATTTCCACTTACCCGCTTTTTTCGTTTATTAAAAAAAAAAAATGTTGTCCCCCCCCATTTTAAATTCCTGGGCACGCCACTGAGAATTGAACATGTTCATAGAGTATCCTTTTGCTTACTGATTAAAATACTAAATAGGTAATTGTTAATGTTTACTTAATAATGAAATGACTTAGCTTTTAAAATTAAATAAAATAACTACCCATACACTAATATACAATTATACAAAGGCTCAACAATATTTAATAGTAATTAGTACATGTAAACAATGTTACTAATACGAAAAAATACGTAAAAACCATTATATAAACAAGTGTTTGTAATCACTTATTCATTAACCAATGGTGCCGTGACAGGCAGCGCTGTTAGTTCGCATGCACAACATCACGCGGGTCAAAACTCGCTATAGAGAATTATACGCCGAATCCCAACCTGAGTAGATAACCGTGGTTACAAGGTTATAGCGGTACTAACTGACAATTTTATTTTTATTTTGTTCAGTCTAATAATTTCAGACGTTTATTTGAGGTATTTTAAAATGTTTTTGTAACTTCTCAACTTTTCTGGTAGAAAAAATACTCTGATCATAAACTTCGATGACCGATGTATGTTTTTGGAAGCAAATTGGATCTAGTTGATTCTTTTAGGAGGTCGAAATTGAAAATGCTCAGTGCTTTTTAAAATAATTGGAGAAAAAAAATGAAAATTTATTAAAATTGTTTAGTAACCAGCTTGGTTATACCGTCCTTACTTAAATTGTATTTGATTAATTAAAATTTTTTTTTTCTATAAAATAAATGTCAATAAAAAATTATTTATCCGGTCAAAAAGCTTAAAAATGTAATACGTAAGTTTTTATTATAGCTAAAATATTAAAGATACATAGGCATCATGGTTATTTTTTATAAGCATTTAAAATTCAAATTTCGTCAAAACCACAGTTAATTTGAAGTTTAAAACTTATAAAATAATAAATTTGTATAAGCTAAGAATCGAAAATTTAATACAAGGTCTTTCATACAAGTAGTTGTTTATACTTTTTTATAGATAATTTTAGGAAAACTGGTATGCAAATACAATGTTTTTTCAAAACTGAATTTATTCTGGTAAGACATATATGAAATATATAAATATATATATATAGAGAGAGAGAAAAAGAGAGAGAGAGAGAGATAGTTTATATTATAACCTTGCTCCTACGGGCTCATAAATATCGGATGCTTTGGTTCTGTTCCTGTACCTGTATAAAAATAGTGTTATAACTTATATGTATAGAAAGGTGTTTTTGAGTACCTATATTCTATACTAAAATCTGGTAATATCAGTCGTGTTAGACTAGTTGGAGTGTAAAACTCGGTTCGAGCGTACTTTGCTTAGTGACCTTCGGATCAAGCCACTTAGCTTAAGTATGCATACTTGTGCAGTTGATAATAAATGACTTGCGTGGTGGGTTTTATATGGCATCGAGTGTCTGTTTTTATTGTGTATATCAAACAATTTAAAGTTAAATGCTTAACTTTAAAAGTAGTTTAACCAATATTGTTTTTAATTTACAATTTTTGTTATTTATTAGTCATTACTCATTACATATACATAATTACGGACAATGTAAACATATTTATTATTTATTTTACATTCTTCAAGTAAAAAATAAAACATGAGTTTATTTTTAGTGGGGTCTAATATAGGCTAAGTCAACTAGGTCGTAAAATTGTTATTATTTATCAGATAATTTGACTGGACTAGGCATTCCGTGAGATTGTATGGTTGATCCGGTAGGAATGATTGTTAGTTCTGCTATCTGCGAACAAATTACAAACATAGGTATATATTATATAATACAGATTTGTTGATTCGTCAAGTTTTGTATATTGAATAATGAATATTCATAGTATCTAATTGTAACTTATAAAACAAACTTCCACACTAGGAGGCGTCTCCAACGTAACGATCACCATAGCTGCTACATCTTCCGGTTTCAAAGCTGGTCTTGAACTGACGACCTGAGAAGATGGTCTGAATTTAGCGGTGTTGAAAATGTCCGTGTCTACGCTACCCGGACTGATACTCTGAAATACGATTTTTCAATATTATATATAAATATAAACATACCTTACGTACAAGATATTATGTTATTTATGTTACGGGCAACGTATACAATTTGGGCAATATAGTCATATAGATAACGGATGATATGATTTAATGAATAATTACGTATATTTATATTATTAGAAAATATGATAAATTTTTTCAATTTTATTATCACTTATTGTCACATGTACAATGTACTGTTTCCGTGACATTTTGATGTACATAGCTTTGCACTTGCATTTCCGTGTCTTACATTTTTGTACCTACACACGTACATTAACATACTTCAAATAACTCTTCATTATGTACATAGTATTTAATTTCGTTATTTCCATATACTGGTACAGTTAACTTGTTAACATCAGAAACTTTTAACACGTCATATTTTTTTAAAAGTTTATAATCATTCAAGTCCTTTTTTTAATTATTCTTTAATTGATTTATATGTGAAATTAATTTCTCATATTTTAACTTGGTAAAAAATTAAGTATTTGAAACTTTTTTTTTAACAAACTATTTAAATCTTCATTAAACTTTTCCATATTACAATCAGTAGGAACGCAGCTGAATCAATTAACCTGCACTATACAAACGATTCGTTGGTTACTAAATAATTAATTCTTCGAGAATAGGTATATAAGGTCGATTTTAGCATTGCACGATAATATAACTTAAGATATTATATGTCACATATAATATATGAATTGCCCATAATCGTAGGAATGCCGATAAGAACAAACAAACTAGCTACAGATAATAATCTTTAGATAATAATTTTACTTTATTTTAACTATGCTTTACGATTAAATACCATGTTCATTAAATCATATCATCCGTTATCTAAATTGCCCAATATACAAAGGGCATTTTATACATTGCCCGGACTTTATATAAAATGCCCAAATTGTATACTTTGCCCGTAACATTTATATACTGTATAATATCATATAAAATATATATTAAAAAATGTATAAATATATAAAATAGTTATGGTACACTGCCAATTACCAGAGACCTGAAGTGTCCGCCCGTGAACATAATGTCACAACTCACTATCCGCTAGCCACGGCAGTAGATTTTTTTATTTAATCGAAATAATATCATATAAATACTAAATATATATGATATTGTATACCAATTATTAAGCAATTAATTCTGGTACGGACGTGAAAATATTCACAAGTATTATCGAGTCAGTCACTCCATGGTATTGTCAGTACACACAGAAATAGCATTAATAATAATTTTATCGTACACATTAAATAAGTACACCAGTACAAATATTGTTAAAATATTCTAAAATAATTATGATAATATATTAATATATTATGTCAGTTTTTTTTTTGTTTAAAATAAGTGTTAGTTGTTTTTTTTTAATTACCTACAATTAAAATATTATTTGATTTAAAACCTCTCCCCAAAAATGTGTTCCAGCTACAGCCTTGTAGAGACCTGTTTGGTAGGTTGAATTAATTTTCATGTGATGGTCGACTTGGTCGAGGGATGTATGGAGGGGAAAGCCCCCACGTCACTGTTTTAGTTGCTACACTGGTTTGGTACTTTTTGAATTCTATTACTCCCCCCTCCAGAAAAAAATATAATTTAGTTCGGCGCCACTGCGAACAGAGACCGAAGAACGAGTACGGCAGTAATAGGAACATCAAATAATTTGGCACGAATAAGTATTTCAATTCATTATAAATTATAATCCCATATTATATTTGTATTTGTAAGACTACAATTTTTATTTTATTTTTTTATTCCAACACAGTATCAGCAGAAAAATAAAAATTTTGAAAACAATGTCGTGTTCAATAGGGGATTGGGTTTTCAATTATGTATTATACAGCGCAGCGTGTTCGCGAAAACTGGGTACACTCCATAACTCAGTTACCTACATTACTTAGTACTCAGACCTTGCAGGAGTTTGATAATCCAATAGTATAGTTTCATATACCGCTAACAGAATTCAAATATATGTACATATAGGGTACTGTATAGCAGGCACGGATCCAGGGGGTGGTGCGGGGGTCATGAGCATGACCCCCCCCCCCCCCAAAAAAACATCAAAATTATGTATTTTGTGTTAATTGAAAAAATAATATAATATGCATAAATTTCAGTTTTGATTTATTTCAGGGAGATTTTTTTTCACAATAAAAATGTTATTATATATATGCATTAAAACTACATTACCACTTGTTAATAAAATAATAATTTCCGGCAAACGGGCAAACTATTCTTACTTCTGAGAATATTAATAGCGATTATTAACTGATTGACGATACGAGTATTGTTACTTGTTAGCCAGTAAATATAAAATAATAATAAATAATAATTCATCGGAAATGTTAGGTTGTTTGACGGAAAAATAAGATTATTCTATTATTCTATTGTTCCCATATAATATAACGTTGACTCCAAAAACCGCACATTTTTAATAAAATACAGGACAGAACCGCACACTTTTGGTAGGTTAAAACCTTACACATTTAATAGGTTAAAACCGCACAATTTTAAAAATTGTCGTATCCAAAAACCGCACAGTTATGATTTTGACCCCAAAAAGGTCGATAAACAAAAAACGCATATGTAATGTATAATTAATTATTTGTTCTCATTATTCTCACAGTTCATCAAAAAAAATGTATACATTTAAACATTTTAAATATCTATTTTAAAAAAATGTCAACTTAAAAATGTATATTATAATATATATTCAATAATTTAAAAAAAATGTAAAACGAAAATTTTTCAAAAATTTTAAATATTAATTTAAAAATAATTAAAACTTTCAAAGTTCGATTGGCTGAAACCGACTGCCGACGTTTTTTAAAAACTTTATACGATCTCCGTCACGTAAAAATTCTTCCCAAAATTGAAACAATAGTACATATAGTACATATCATATAATCTTATCTTTTCACTATTTTCACTAAAAATAGTGTGCGGTTTTAACCCACTATAAATGTACGGTAATTTATTATACAATGACCGATAAGCTGTGCGGTTTTTGGCCATCGAATTTTTTAGGGCTAAAATTGAGTGTGCGGTTTTTGGATGCAACCTAATATAATATTAATTTACGTCTATAATCTATATTAAACATTTCGCACGACGCACGACGACGTATATTAGCCGTAATCGGCTAATCGCGCTATTCGCTAATTTGGGATATAATCACTTGTTACAAAATACCATGCACAATGACAACGTTACTTAATATTTAATTACGTATATCATATTATAATATTTCATTTCATTTGCTGTGAACGTCTGGACAAGTACGTCGTTGAGTACTTAAGTAACGATGGTGAGTATCTATATTATTATTATTTTTAAATATTTTACCTTTTTGTGCAGCGGACAACCTATTATTTTCTAAAAATCTCGAAGCAATTGTAGTAAAAACATATATTTTATATAAAAATTAAAATTTTATTTTTATAACATTTTTGCAATCTATCACTTATTTATTATTATTAAAACATATATAATTTAACTTTTTTAAATTTTTGATATCGATGTCTTATACTCTTATAGCTGTTTAAACAGTTTGATTGAAATAGTAAAAATAAATCTCTCTCTTTTATTTAGGGCGATTCATTTAAAAGAACTAGCGGGTCGGCAAGAAAAATTGACACATTCTTATTCTTTAGTAAGATAATTATAAGTATAATTTTAGTTAATAATTTACTTTGATTATTTTTTTATTGTTTACCTATTATATTATCTTTTTGTCGTTTCGAAAAAATGACTCCCCCCCCCCCAAATTTCAGTTCTAGATCCGCGCCTGCTGTATAGAATAATATGGGCGTCGTTCATAACACCACACTTTCAAAAACAGGTCCTCGTTCAAAACCGCACACTTTTTTATCTTAATAAGTATATGTCCGCCAAATTAAACCGTTCAATACCGCACACATTGATATATATCAATAACGTAAACATTTATCTTAAATAACATTATCGTTTAGTACCGCACACGTTAATCATACTTAATCAAAATCACAAAATAATAAAAATAAAACTTTCGGGATTATACGCAGATTGCTATATCTACACGTTTAAGAAATAAAATAATATACGATTATGGCTTTTATTTTCCAAATATTAGTACCTAATAAGTTAACAACATTTAGTGTGATCGCGACTATATTCGACTTCACGTACTTATATATTTTATAGTAATTTTACATTTAATAATTTGACATCGAATTCGAATAATGGATGACGTGATACAAGTGTACACAAACAATAAAGGTGCGCAATCAATAATTTACCAAAAGTATTCATATCGACTTTTTCGTACTAATAAAAATTCCGGGGACTTAGTTTGGCGTTGCAATAATAAGTTATGTAGTGTTATGGTGACGACAAATTCAAATGTAAATGTATTCATCAAACAAAATAAAAGTGAACATCACCATGAAACAAATGAAATTAACCCAGAATTAAAAGAAATTCGATGTGCCGTTAAACGTAAATCGAAATTGGATTTAAACGAAAAACCCTTAAAAATTATAAGGAAAGAATTATGTACGTCTTCAGTGAGTGCAGATAATATTGATGCTATGAGACAGTCTATGTATCGTGAAAGACGAAAACTTCTACCCCCTGTGCCTGTGTCACTCTCAGATGCTCTTAATAAGGTAAAGGAATCAAACATCACACTAAATAATGGTGACCAATTTGTGTTTGTGAATGAGTCCACTCAAATAATAATAGTGACATGTAAAACAAATCTCCAATTTTTATGCAATGAAATTGAATTTATATTAGCAGACGGAACTTTTACTTATTGCCCGAAACATTTTTATCAACAATATACCATCCACGGCGTTTGTAAAAATTATTACGTACCACTTGTTTTTTGTTTTTTGCCGTCAAAAACAAAAGATATTTATAAACAAATGTGGGAAACAATTAAAGACTTATGTTTAAATAATGCCAATAGTGTATTCCAGCCTTCACTCTTACTATTAGATTTTGAACTTGGTGCTCACATTGCTGCTAAAGAAGTATTTCCTTTAATTATTATTAAAGCCTGTCGTTTCCACCTTGATCAAGCATGGTACAGTAAAATCAGTTCCATTCCAATATTAAAAAAAAACTACGACGATAAAAATTCACAATCTGGACTATGGTTAAAACTTTTTTTTGGTTTGCCTTATTTACCATCACATATGATTTCTGAGGCGTTTATTGAGATAATGGCTACTTGTCCAGAAGAAAAACAATATTATGATTTTGCTGATTACATATTGGATAATTATATTGAGACTAATAATTTTTCACCAATGTTGTGGGCAGAAGAGCCCAATAAAAGTACAAGAACGACGAACGGTGCAGAAAGTTACCATAGTCAACTTAGGCATGAATTCTATATTCCACATCCTACTATATTTCATTCGGTAAGAATATGAATTTAAAATAATAAATATATTTTGAGTTATTATTAAATTATTTTTGTTTTTTTTTCTTCCAGATATATGTGTTAAAACAACAACAAATAATTACTGAAACCAAATTTCGCCTCATACGAAACGGCAACGTGAACCGTACACGCAAAGTATGCAGGGAGAAAGAAAAATCTATTTTAAAATTATATGATCGTTTCATTAACAACGAAATTAGCTTGATTGATTATTTAAAAACATTAGGATGTAAGTTTATTTCTATTTAATTATATATTGAATTATTTTATATTATGATTTTTAATTAATACTAAATTATTTTTTTAATTAATAACAATAAAATATGTTTAATTTTTAACTGTCAATCAAATGTGTGCGATTTTGAACTATCGACCTTCGAAATTTCCCTTTTTAACAATAGAATAAATGTGTGTGGTATTAAACGATGTAAAATGTGCGGTTATGAACGGTAAGTGTGCGGTTTTGATGACCGCTGAATAATATTAATTTAATTATACAGTGTACCCTGTTTTCGCCGACACGTGGTATATTCATGGGTGTAACTAGGATTGAATAGTTACAGGGGCTAGAGTCCTAGAAAACCAAAGTGTAAAATACACCGTAGGGGCAAAGCCCGCCACACCCCCCTAATCTGCGTCACTGAAATTTAATAGTCGCAAAAACTTTGCTGAAATCAAGACGTATCTATACTTCAAACACTTACAACAATTTAATTTGACTTTCTTGTAGACATTTTTTTTTGATAAAAGTAGACAAACTTATGAGCAATCTTGTATTAAATTTTCAAATCTTAGATTTAAAAAGAACAATTTTTACGAATTTATAACTTAAAATGATTTTCACATTTTTGTCATTTTTACGTATTGTGTCAAAATACGAACTTTAAATGCTTATAAAAAAGAAAATCGTGACTTATGTGTTTTTAATATTTTTAAACTGCTATTGTATCAATATAATAGGAGCCTTGTATTATGTTTTTAACTAACAACATTTTATTGATATTTATAGAAAAAATTGAAAACTAAAAATATCCGTAAACAGCTCAAAACAAGTTAAACATTTTGAAAATTGTATCGTAAGGAAAATGCTAATACAATGCTAAGGTATAAACATTCAGTGAAAATTTCATGTAGAATGAATCTACGGCCATTATCGATTTTGCGTAAAAATTACCGTTTTTCCTTCATTTATTTTAGTTTTTCCCGGTGCTTTTGAAAACTACTGATAATTTTTACTTTTGATCACACAGTACGATACAAATAATAAAACTATATTTTAAGAATAGGTAGGTACGCCAAAAAATGGTACCTATTTAAATATAATAAAATAATATATAATATTATGATGGGCTATAGCCCATAGGGGCGTTATATATGAGCTTGAAGCTAATATGCAATAAGCAGATAAGCTATACACAACACGCACATTTCTTCCGCGAAAACTATGACCAATATTACGATAAATTCGTACTTGGTACATCCACGTATATTATATTATATTTTATATTATTATTTATATAGGGAGATATAATATATAATCATTACCTATTAATTATTTTAAACATTTTTTTTTTCTTCGTAAGGATTTTGGGTTTGAACTACGAGCCTATAAGGAGGGGCTGAAAAGTAAAAATCCTTTTAGGGGGGCTAAATACTAATACGATAGGGCTAAGCTCCCCTAGCCCCCTCCCTAGTTACGCCGATGGGTATATTATAGTTAAATACTTAAATAGATGCAACCTGCTGTTAGTACATCACAGAACTCACCGATACTTTGATCTTTGAATTTACAAGACTAAGTTCGTGCCGAAGACCTTCACACAACACCGTGATGGCCGTTTTTGAAGCGTTGTACATTTTGTGCGCGTAATACGGAGTGATGGAATGACCGCCAATACTATGGGTATAACGACATATTATTACTATAGGCATATGATTAAACATAATAATTAATAAAATCGTTATCGTTATCGTTACATTACACGCGAGACGCGTTCATCAATATAATGCGAACATGTCAAAACTGCGTGCATTATTTTCTCGATAATTAGATTGATCGGCACGGGCTTGCACTGCTGCAGGTATAGCCGATATGGTTATTTTATACTTAGGTTTAGGTACCTACATAATAAACTGTATTATCTAAATTCTGAATTGCACATTACTTACGTAAGATCATCAAGGGTGTCCGCAGGGTGGGGGGGGGCAAGTAGGGGCAGTTTCCCCCTTCCCTTGGGTTTTTCTGGGTTGATTATTATAATTATTATTGATATTATTTAATATTCTAAAAAAACTTAAAAATGCCCTAACAATTCTAAATAGTGCACTAAATTATTTTTATTTTTAATATTAAAGATATAAATTCTAAAATAAATTCGGTATAAATTGTAATATACCTACATTTTAAACTTTTAAATGATTGTATAAAAGTTTTACAGACAGAACTTATCATTTGCAGGATTACTTATTTATCTGAAATTTAACTATTTTTTTCTCTACCTATTAATCATGTACAAACAATTGCAAAATTTAAATTTAAAAAAAACTTCAAAATGCCACAAAAATCTTTAAATGCAAAAATTGACCTTAAAATTTAAAATCGTCAAAAAATTCAATGTAGGTATGTTATAAAACGATACTCGCGTAGCTAGATTTGGAAAATAATAGAAAGGGCATCATCGCAATCTCAACCTCAATCATTACCGTTGTAATATAAAATATTGCAAAATTTTTTTTTTTTAATTAAAAATGTAGCGTGTTACCACTGGGTATCTCCCTAATCAAATTTTTTTTTTGTTACAAAGTTATTTTTATTACACATGATTATAAACGTTAGAACTAAGAAGTTGTTTTTATGCATTATGAGATGTAGTAGTGGGACCAACTGACCAAGTGCAATACTGCAGTGTCCACTGTCCACCAAGTTTTTACTTTTTTGATAAAAAAAATGAAATTTTCATAGATGATGTACCTATTACAGTCGTTTCAACTTTTAAAGTTTGTGGAATCAATGACTAAATAAGCTAGAAATAATCAATTTTATAAATTACCAAAAATTATAAAATCAGTGGTAACATTTTATTTATTAAAAAAAATGTATATGATCATTTATAATTACATAACAATTAATTAAAATGAATGCTGTAAGATCCAGTTTTAACTAACTATATCTACGTATAAATCATAAATATTTTTACATTCCTTGTCTATATGAAAGAAAACATGTCACAAAAATACTTTATAACTAATAGGAAAGTGAGACAAAAAAGGAAAATATTTTGCCCTCCCCTTGAAAAATTCTTCGGACGCCCTTGAAGATCATACCATAATATGACTATATATATTATATGAGTATATTATGACATAGGTATAGCTGGCAGTATATTACATAAATATAACTATAGGGCTTAGGATTTCTAATGCTTTATAACCTGAAAACATGTATCCACTTATGCACTAAAAAAACAACAAATATGCACATAAAATATGCTCTAAAAAAATTTATAATATGACTTTTGGTACTGAAATTATACAATTAATAGGAAAACAAAAATATAAACAGATAGTTTGATTATTTAATTTATAAAAACTTGAAAAATTACTAATTAGCAATTACCTAACATAACTACCTGCTATTTGCTACCTGCTACCTGCTATGCGTTGCAGTGTTATCGGCCAGATAATGGACCGATAAGTTGCTAATTTGCTATTAGTGTAGTACCTACTATTATATTTTTAAATATTCAATCTTCCAAATGTATACATAATAATATCAATATGCTCTTAATTTGTCAAAGATCAACATTTTACACTTAACATTTTTCGAAATTTTTTTTATCTGTCCAAACTAACGTTATTAGATCATAAATTGCCAAAATATATGTTCTTATTTTTTTTAATTTGCTCAAATATGTATTTTAATGCAATAACGACAAAATATGCAAAAATATACAAAATAAAATGTTCAGTGTAACTTATTTATACTAGTATTATGAAACATATTTATACACCACTCGCATTATTCTGAGACCTTTCTAGAAAAATATGAAAAAACTAGAAGTCCTCAACCCTAATTATAACGATTATTGGATTACCACGTGACAAAACGATTTTGTTCTCACCACATGACTGCTGTTTAAATGTTTGATTTACCTGTTTATTTGAACAATGTGTCCGTTAAGAACATTATTGTTCGTAGACATCGATCGGTACGCTTCTCTCGAACACACGCATTGCGCTAATACATTGATATTCATTAAACATTTCCAGTCTTTCAACGTACCGTCTGCTTAGTTCAGTGTAGATTATAGCGGTTTACAAAAACATAAAATTTTGTTAGTACAATTTTTAAAAAAACCATAAGTGATTAGATTACAGGTGTGTGCCTGTGTATATTTATAAAAGGTTGTAATTGTATACTAGTAAGTACTATAGGTATAACTAGTCAAAAGTATACCTAACTATTAGTAGAGCAACCACGATTAAGGTACAACTTTAAGGTATATCTTTAATTGTGGGCGCAACTAATTATATAGGTATGGATAATATCATGATTCCCCCATTCGAATTGTATACTGCTGCAGTTGATATGATTGATATGAATTATTATTATTATTATTATTATTATTATTATTATTATTATTACTATCGTAGTTCCAGGAATCCGTATTTTGTGAAATGGGCGAGCGGCATTATGACAAAAGCGATAACGGATTACACACACTAAAGTGTTCATTTACTTCTCATTCATGGACATAGCCCAAATGTACATGTCTTACGAATTGCTTAAATATTACTCTTTAAAACATGCTACGTTGCAGCCCCCTTAATATCGTATATATTTGCAACCCACAGAAGTATACTACAGCAAAAATGGAAGAAAATTATATTGTTTGTCGCTCGATAGACTAACAATGTAATATCAATGATTATAATAAATGGTAATATTCTTAAAACTATGTGGTAATTGCTATAGAAACCATTTGTACTGATGGATTTATAATAAAATAAGCGAAAGGTAGACTTTAAGATGCAGAAGATGAAGCTAAAAAACATATAATAATGAGTAAATACATGTGAAAAATCACAACAAAAAATGTAAACATTTGGAGCAAAAATACCGGTAATTTTTCTTTCAAATTTTACGTCTGTGATCGTATTGGACATTTTCTATTTTAAAATGAAATTTAGAAAAGAAAAATTAAAACCAAGAGAAAAAAGGTGGGCAAGTGGGTGTCACTCTGCTGTACAGTAGGTTACAAGTGGTCACTGTAATGGATTGCACTAAATATACATATATATTGCACTAATATCATTGTATAAGAAAAACGATTCTGAGCGAAGATGGTCAGTCAGCCTATATGATATTAATATTTGATGATATTTGATGTGAATAATGTCATTTATATATTATAACTAGAGACCGAATTTTTATGTTTTTACATATCTTTACTGAGAGTATGCAGCTCCAATTGGATAAGCTTTCTCGACGATTCATTTACCTATGACTGATATACAAAATTTTTTAGAGTATAAAAAAGAATATTTTAAGGTAAAAGATTATTTTGAGTAAAAAACATGTTTTGAATATATTGCCATATTGGATTAAAATTTGAATATTTTATAAAAATCTAATGGATAATCAAAAAAATTTTATTTTTGTTATTTAAAACTTGTGATTATTATTTTTTTTTGAGTTCATAAGGCTGAATTATTTAAGTTTGAGTTTGAATAATATAAATACATAAATTTATTCTGTTAATGAACTATATGCAATTATTTTAGTATTATTATTTTTTGAATTCATAAGTTTGTGTTACAACAATTAAATATAGGTGCACCAGTATGGTAGTATATCACCATATTATAGATAAAAATATATAACTGTTTATTTTTATAAACTGTTACTTTTATTTGTTTTTTCATTGTTTAATACATTTTTATAAAAAAGAATATTTTTGCATTTAAAAGATTATTTTGATGAAATTATAGAGCATTCTCCTAGCATTTACTTTCAAGATTTTAAGCGCATATAAATCCGATCTCTAATTATAACCTATTTACGTCGATCCTCTTTTTAAATTTTCAATGCTTAGCTATAAAGTTGAACATTTTATATATTTTTTACTACCAACTGAATAATTTGTAAATTTTCAATTTGATAATTTTTGTCGAAATTCGAACTTTAAACGATTATAAAAAAAACGTGCCTATTTTTAATATTTTTTATCTGCTATTATATCAGGAGCCTTGTTTTAAATTTTGCCGCTATTTGGCCCAAAAAATACAATTTTATTGATACTCAGAATCTAAAATTAAAATAAATTAGTACTCAATAAATAATAAACGTGTAATGAATATAAACTGTAACATGTAACAAACTTGGCATGTAAAATGTAATGAACAAATTTTCAAATTTGTTTTCATGAAAAACATGAAATCCAAGGTGGATCACAACCAACAAACGGACCATTAGTACTAGGAACGCATGTGGTACTCCACGCCGCCGCCGCTAGGACACGCAGACGAGGCCCGTGACGATCGCGACGCAGAGAACGGCTCCTTCTGCATGAGACCCTGGTACCATAAACGCGGTTTTCGCTGCGTCAACCGTCGATCCGCGGTCACTTGACTTCGCGGTCCCCTTTGCTACTTTACCGCCCGACGCGATCGCCTAACGCGGTTCGCTGCCACTGTTCAACCGCGCGCCCGCGTCGACCTCGACCACAGATTATATGAAAATTTTCATATAATCTGTGCCTCGACCTACTGGACATTTTACCACAGAACAAAGTTGTTCTGTGATTTTACTCTTTTGAACCCACCAAAGTACCAACTAGATTCACTTTCCTATCAGAAAAGATACCTACTGTTGAAGAAAATCTAAATACTTTTTCAAAAAGATATAAATTCAACAGCAAATAATGCAATTATTTGTGAAAACAGTGATATTTGTTTTTCAATTGGAGATACAATTAAAACATTTGAATATTCAAGTAAGATTTTTTGTTACACTGATTAAAATTATGTTATTCAAAAGCTGTTTTTACATTTATAAAAGAGTTGAAAAATTTTGCACAGAATTGATGTTAAAATGTAATGAAACGTTGTTAGTCTTCGTTTCAAAATTTCAACAGTCACTACAGTTATTATTTATTTTTATTTCACATGTGCTATCCCAATAACAATAGAAATATAGAATAGATACCATTAAGGTGAATTAAATTCGGTGGTTTGGCCATTGGCCGGCCACGTGAACACGCCTGTTATATGTATCATTGATTATAAATACTAGGTATATATAGTATTTGTAATCAATGTATGTATATTATAATATGGTACTCGCCCAACAGACTACTTCGCATTATGATGCCAGCGTTGTTGACCAACACACTGACGCCACCGAGCTCAGCATCCACCCAGCCAAACACATCCTGTACTGCTCGTTCGTCAGTGATGTCGCAGGTCTTAGGATAGAAAATTCCTCGCCGGATGCCGTCTGGGATCGAAGTAGGAGTTTTCGTGACGTCTTCTAACGAATTTGCTAGTTTCTAAGTGGGCAACCAATATTACGTGTATATTAATATTATTAATTGCAATTTGAAATGTCGTATGACATAGGTTAGGTTACGTAGGTCATATGTATTATGTATATTATATAGGTAGATACTAATATTTAATATCTAATTAAGTTATTACTTTTGAGGTGGTTACACACAGCGTATTGAAATTAAACATATGTCCCTATCCCCTATCCACATCAGGGAAAGACCACGCGTCTGAACGCATCGAAACGGGTTGGTTTAATTTTGAGCGTTTTGAACGCTCCGCCGAAAAACGCTAGGTGTGTAACCACCTCAATGGTTTTAACGTTTGTATTTATTTTTGTTTAAATTTGGATACTTTTATACTAAATTATAAATAAAATAAAAATATTTCTAATTTACTGCACTTCTATATTATGTACTAGCTGTCCCGCCGGCGTTGCTCGTGCCAAATATTTGCTGCCCGTTAAAAATGCCAACTCTATATGACTTAAACTTTATTAAATTCATTATTTAATATTCGGTGTAGGTAAAAGTGTTCAAAACAACGTAGATCAGTCAGTGAGTCAGTCAGACATGTTCGATTATATTGTATTATAACCATAAAAATTAGCGTTAAGAATACCATTTTTACTAAGTTATATGGTTTTGACCAAGTATAATCAAGTACAATCAGCAAAATCGGTCAAGTCTCAAGTGGTTTCGGAGTTTATCCTGAACAACAAAAAGCGACTTAATTTTATAATATGCAGTATTGATAATGATGATAATGATGGAGATATATTATATACCTTGTAGTTTTCATTTATTTATTTATTATAATTAAATATATTTCATAATATGATTACATTTAATAGGTATTAAATATTAAATATAATATTACATTTATTCTCCCAAATCTCAATATTCCACGATTCCGCAGGTTTTATTCTCCGATATTCCCCGATTGGTGATTTGTTGGAGTGACTAACCTATACTACTAGCTATTTGCCTATACCTATTTAGCTAGACAGTGTTTAGATTATAATTTATAGGGTCATCAAAGTATCTAATAATTTTCAGAAAATATATTCTTGATAACTAATAACTTTTGGTGTTATACCTACATACGATAATGTACTATGATCTATATGATGAGGAATTTATTATACTATTATTATAATATTATAATATTGACTTTAATAGTCATATAAACTATAGAGATATCCTAAAAAATGTTTTACAGAATGCAGACTAAATTTTATAACAGAAAGTGTTATGAGATATTTTAATAAGTATTGTACAATATAGTAATATGACAATATATGCTATTTTAATTTCGTTATAGTCGTATATTAGAATTTATAAGTCTGTAGACTAGAGAAACAGGAGGAGCTATATGGCTATATACATTAGATATGAGAATGGAGGTTGATTAATGTTGCATAATATCTATACAGTGTGTCCCGTTTTAAATGTACCACTAAATATCTCAGCCCGATAATCTTAGATTGAAATACGGTTTGCTGCAATAGCTTAGGGGTACTGAAGTACACATTTAAGGACAAATTTCAAATTTTTAACTCTTGTAGTATGCGCATGCGCAATACAAATTTTTTTTTTTTAAATTGCAACACCTATTTTTGTCACCGGATATGGAATTAAATTTGAATTGAGTGATTTTTTCATAGATTTTAATAAAGAATGTGAAGTAGGAAATTAAATAAAAAATACTCCGTTACATTGTTTTGACTTATGTTTATTTTTTTTATCTAATAAAATGTTCAAAATTTCCTCCGTTTTTTTCTAAACACATTTCCAATCGACGCTATACATTTTTTTTTTGGTAATTTTGTATTAAATTATTTAAATGTATTTCATTTTAGTTCAAAAATGACTAACTTTTGTATCAAATTCAAGCGTGTAATGTTTTTGGTAAAATCGAAAAAATTTAATTATTTTAAAATTTCCAAAAGGTGTAACTCATTCAATTTTTGGTTTAGAACTATGGTCAATGGATGAAAATTACTTAGAATAAAATAATCTATCCATATCCGGTGACAAAAATAGGTGTTGCAATTAAAAAAAAAAAATTTGTATTGCGCATGCGCATACTACAAGAGTTAAAAATTTGAAATTTGTCCTTAAATGTGTACTTTAGTATCCCTAAGCTATTGCAGCAAACCGTATTTAAATCTAAGATTATCGGGCTGAGATATTTAGTGGTACATTTAAAACGGGACACACTGTATAATCTATTCACTAATTCCTACAAGTTAGCCAATTGCCTTTAGCGACTATCTAGCCACTGGATGTAATTATATAAATACCTAATATACCAATAATATGACGGTTTTTATTAGAACTATAAATTCTGTACAATAATTTACTTACTTTAAATAATAAATTTGTGTAAAATTCTCTAACTTGAAAACACTATATTATATAAACATCGAATAAACGACTAAAAAGCAAAATGTTGTCAAAGAATGCAAAAAATAAATGCAAAATAAAATCACATTAAAATAACAAATTTCACTTAAAATACATTTTTTGTCATAAAGAGCTATGTTTTATTATAACACCATAAAAAGAAATGACGTTGCATCAAAACGCCCAAAATGAACTCTCGTGATAACCGTAATAGTTAAACTTCTTGGGTTAGATATGTTGTACAACAGTGACTATAATATTGTGTACAGTACTACAGTGTACACGATTACTGATTAGGGGGAAAAATTAAAAAAACTACCTCAAGCTTTGCCGACTGAACGTCCAACCCGACTACGTTTACGCCGTGTCGCAGCAGCTCTAATGTCGTGGCCGCTCCTATGCCCGATCCGGCACCTGTGACGACCGCGTTTTCACCTCTCCACTGGTCCATTTTAATGCAGACACGGTGACTGCAATATTATAATTATATTACACAATGAGTTAGATTAATATTTTCTGCCACCTGACTTTTCATGAGACGAAAAATGAGTTTTTAATATTTTTTTTTCGATTTACGTATCAACCGAACGGACGTTTTACACGAGACGCGACAATATGTATAATGTAGCCGATGGGTAAATATTAACGGTGTCTCATTAACAAACAGATAGGTAATATCATTGATTATAAATACTAGGTAGTATTTATAATCAATGGTAATATGACAAAAAACAAAAACGGCAAATTTAAAATACTACTACCAATAATAATAATAATAATAATAGTTTAAACTTTAAAACTATTTTTTTTGTATATAAAAAATCGATTGTCTGATATAGAAACTCACAATGGTTACAATATTGTGTTCCAACATTATTTTATATTTCAATGTTTAAGTCGTTTAAGCTAAACAACGATAAAGCTTTATTTATTCAAACAATAGTAATAGATACCAATTACCTGCCAGTTGTCATAACTCATAAGCATATACACTGTGATTTTCAAAAACCATATAGGTAAGTACTGCATGATTTAGCGGGTTGACCCTTGACCTATAGGTACAGAATGCAAACAATTATTTTTATTTTAAGATTCGATATTAATCATTGACATTCATTGTTCATTCCAATAGGTATTACATAACATCATATAGGGAAGGCCACAACTTACTATATTATGATCGTCTATTTCCCAGTTGCAGTGCGAACAGTGCACTTTTATAATTCAATGTTTGACTCTTTGCATAGGTAAAATAGAATGCCTATTCAAAATTTGGTTACTTTTTTGACTAGGTATTAAGGTTTGTGAGCATAATATGTTTACCCGTTTCTAGTTATTGGTTTTATGTATATCAATGTATTATGAAATTCAAGCTCTATTATCCGCGAACAAATTACTAATTTACCTACTTATTATAGGAAGGTATGTAGGTCATGACTCATGAGTAATGACTAGCAGGCGCGGACTGGTAAAATAGGGCACGGGATGCTACACAATTTAAAGGGCAAATAACAAAAATCGTTGGGGCAAATTTAATACATGTAGATTATTTAAAAAATATTAATATATTTTTTTTTGTTTTAAAAAATATTGAATATACGTTAAAAACCAAGTTACCACCAGCTTTCAATCAAAGTTGTACAATATTATAGATTACTAGTAATCGTAAGTTGGTAACAATCTTCTGTTCATTAGGTGTCTAGTCTTTAAATATATAATAAATAATATTAGGCAAATATATTTTAGGGCAAGGGATGATGTAGCATCCCAGCCAGTCCGCGCCTGATGACTAGGTAATGAGTTATGAATATTCATAATGTAATTAATAACAAATGAATCACTCTGTAATATGTATTACTTTTATCTAGAAACTTCAAGTGTTCAAAGTCAAACCATGATCAAGAGTGAGGGACTAGAGAGATAAGTCGCACGGCCATTCACGTTTCCGGTAACGCCACGGTGGTTTGCGTAGCAATTAAATTTATAGGTACTGTGTGTATCACAATAATATGCGAATTAATATTTAATTAAAATATTAGGTATCTTAGGTTTTTGAAATAAATATTCAGTGTTTTAGATAATAGCCTGTTGCCCTGTTATATATTAAGTCATATTACATTTTGTAAGTGATAAAATTACGACTTATGTATGACGTGTTTATCTTATAATTTATTGTGTAACATATTCGATATTTCGATCCAATATTAATCAAAACAAAGTTAATAGATTATTCAGAACGCAAAATTTAGCATGTTAAGCGTTTGTAAGTCGGAGACATCGCATGCGGGCGAAGCGCATAGATAGGTATTAAAGAATTATATAATATTATAACATAATAATTATTCTTTAATATCTATGGTGAAGCGTCCTCTTAATGTTGTACAAATGAACAATTTATACATTATTATTCATAGTAATTGGATTTTTTTTTATATTGTATTATGATTTAACCACCTTAAGCCACCAACACCAGAAAATGGTAATGATTCTTAAATGTATTTGCTTATACCTTAACGGCTTAGTTAATTCTATTCTTTCCAACTAAAAAAAAAAATTTATAATCTATGTGGTAGATACCTCAACTCTATTTTTGAACTTATGGAAATACGTAATACACAAGAAGTTTACACACTACACATAGTTTCAAGTTTGAATTAAATTTAAATATATATAGAATTTCAGAATGCATGTTATTTTAAAGCACAAATAAATTATTTAATTTATTACTTTTATATAGGTAGCAATATCTGTGTTATGACAAATTACTTATGTTGGAAGATATTTATAGCATAGCATAATTTACAGTAAATCATAATATAGATGCAAAATCTCAATTAATACATTACAACCTGAACATAACAATATCAATATGATACACATATTGACATATAATATTAAGTAAAAATTCTTAATTTTAAATTTTCACCATTCAAAAAATTTGTGTCATGATTAAAAAGCTAAAATAATATAATGAATTCCTATATTATGCAGTTTACTTGCTACTCAAATAACCTAGACTCTACTATGCCCTATTCAAGTTAGGATTTAGGAAATACAGTTGGCAGCTGACTTGTGCGCAGCGGTATGGCGATACTATTCGGCAGTTATATAGGTTAGGTTATGGGGAGGGGGGTGATAAACAGCCAAAAGGTGTTGCCTGACTGCCGCTGCAATAACTGGTCGCCGCCGACTGTGTTTCTTAATTTGAATAGAGTATAGTAGCTGTTCAACCATTATCTCAGGAAAGATGTGTTTTGAGAAGTGTCAACCATAAGAATTAAATAGGAAAAAATAATTTAAATAATTTAATTTAATTATCTGTAAATTTACATGCATTCATTTTATTTAAAATACAAAAATATAGGAAGAAACTCTGCCTATAAAAGTAATAAAAAAAAAAACTGTATCTATAATTATTATTGTTCGGATAATGTATATAAGACAATCAAATATTTTAGTATGTTATGCTAAAAGTAAAAAATTATTCAATTTTATTAAACAAAAATACCGGCATTGATAATGCATAATATTGAAAGCATACTTCTTGGTATAATATAAAATAGTAGACTAACACTTACATAAATATTAAATTAAAAAATATATTAAGTATGACAAATAAGTAGAGAAACTCAATATATATATTTATAAATAATAATAGAGATTTAAAAAAATTTCAGGCATTTAGTAATAATATACAATTACTGAAATTTTTTAAAATTATGTGCATTTATGTAAAAATTAATATTGAAAAAATTATATGTTACTAATTTTTTTTCAATAATCTACTATTGTATTAACTATATCATTGTTTTTAATCATGTTTAGGAACTAATACAATCAATGTCAAACAATTTTGATGACACAATGGAGATCTTCAGCGGTAGGTCTGTGCTTTGCTGTGATTTTTAAAAATTTTCTAATCTTCCGGTAATAACCAGGACAGTTCCATGTCGTATTATGTGAACCTCTTCTAAACCTTACAATCTGTTTTAAAGGGCCACAATAAGCATCAAATAAATTTGTCATCATTGATGGAGGAACTAATGTATCTTCTTCGCCCGAAACAAACAATATTGGTACTTGTAGTTTCCCCATTTTCCAATTGGACATATACTTTTAGATAAAGAAGAAAAAAAATAAGAGATTAAAAATTAGATGATTTTTTTTAATATTTTATTAAAATTACCTTATTTTTGTACAAAAATAGAGGGATGTATTTCAAAAGTTCAGAAGACATAAGTTCTGTTGCCATATCTGGTATACATGTAAATGTATTCTCAACAATAACACACCAGATTTTTTGGGTGTATTCTAACCGAGCAGCTAAATCAATGGCGACTGCACCACCTATAAAACAATATGATTAAATATTTGTAAATTATTGAAAAAATACTCACAAAAAAAATGGTTTACCTAACGAACGTCCAAATACTATAATTCGACCAAGATTTAGATCATTACGAGTTAAAATAAAGTCTATTGCAGCACTTGCATCCATGTAGAAACCTCTTTCTGAAGGTGATCCTTGTGACAATCCATACCCACGATATTCCAACATTACTATGTTGCATCTCAGCTCATTATAGAAGCCCACTACATTGGTTAATCTACAAAGACATTTTATAATATTTTTAAAACCAAAATACATGAGTAAAATATTTCTCATACCTATGGCCCATGTTTCCTGCATTTCCATGTAAGAATAAAATAGTTGGCACCATCTTAGAAAAATCTCCTGGTTGTTTTATCAAGAATAAGTGTAAACGTGTGCCATCTAAACTTTTGATGAATATGTTTTCATATGGCAGACCATACATCGATGGCTGTGGTACAAAAATACGAGAGTGATCAGGCAGGTCTGGATAATATAATAAGTAGTCTTCTGAATGGTAAACAAACCCTGATGATAAAATAAATTATTAAAGTAAGGATCAATTATGCTGTTACACAATACTGGTGTGTACAGTCAACAATTAATAGAATGCATTTACTTACCAACAATACTCATGAGCAGAAACGATAGTGCCAGTAATCCACCACAGAACCAGTATATCAAAAAAAATGTGATGACCGTGGCTCCAGCACTGAGGGCACTGAACGCCATGTAACATTTTGTCGACATGGTCCGCCACAATGGTAGGCTTAGTTTGTCCTTGCGGACAAACCATGTTTGTAATCTATCCATTGCAAGACAAGGCCAACTAGTGGAGCGCTACGATCAAACAAACCATAAATTATTCAAGCAGATAAGGTAGAGACCTAGAGTACTGTAGGCAAGTATTCTTTGAAAGTTTGAAACCGTAGATAGAAGGGGTAACAATCACAAATCCGAGTACATTTTACCAGTGTACGGATGGAAGAAAATTGGACTTTTGTACTCAAACGGTTACTCCCCGTTATTTCTCATTGTCGTCGAAGTCTTACCAGCGAATCAAACGTAGTTTTTTTTCCTCTTCGTTTTCTGTCCACGTTCCATTTTATATTAACAAACAGACACCTCGGAGAGTGCGATTTATGAAAATCGATACTCAGTGACTCACAAGTAAAATCAGAAAGAAAAACAAATCTTAAATAATGTCTATGAATATGATAACAAAAAAGTGCGTAAGCCCAATTGAGCAGTAAAAAACTAAAAAGTAAATAAATAGTGAGAAAAAAAACAACCTCCGGCCCCAATAATCGCTATCATAATATTTTATTTATATCACAAAATTATAAAATATGTACTGTTATCAGGACAAGTCAATGGGTTCAGTACTAGACATAATAAAATAAATAAATACATTTATTTTATTATGGTACTAGATAGCGTCATAGCGAACTCCCGCCATGAATTGAAGCTTCAAGGTCGGTTGGCAATCTTATGGTATTTTATATGGCAAATAAGATTAATTATGATTTATTTTGTATTGTATTTTATTATTTTTAAACCTTCAGTTTTTAAAAAAATAATAAATATTTTATATAAATCATTTTACATTTACTATTTTATTTTACCATTAAAAACGATGTTATTCCTAATACCTACATTTTGTATGAGTAATGAAATGTTTTGCCAACCGACAAAATGACATCCGTCCACAGATGAGTTTCACGTCTTCACGATTGTATAGGAGTTCCTTATCTATAGACTATAGAAGTCATGTGATACATAAATTATAATATATTTAACAGTGCATATAATATTATACATTATGATCAAGCACAGATTTCTACATAATATATAGGTAGTTCTTAAAATTTAAATAGCGAACTCCTACCATAGAATAGATTAAATTCGATAATATTGACCGGTATTCCATCTATATGGCCGTGGGTATCTTCTTTAATAAACCTAATAATCGCTGACTATGACCGAGTCACACGCATTTTTGTAAGGATTTGGGGAGGTGTACAAAATAAAGTGTCGTGGTTACAAACCTGTACAAATTATATAACAATTTATTATTGTTGACGCAGATTTCGAGTCAAATTTCTAATATGCGGGTGCTAGCGTAACTCAGATTTGTTTTTAATTCAAAATTGGAAAAGACCAATTTTGTCAAAAAAAAAAAAAAAAAATTAGAATAAGTCGAATTTGCAAGATCCTATAACACGTACATCGCTAGAATATTAGGAAAACTATGAATATTAAATGAAAAAGGGGGGAAGTAGGTAACCGCTCTGCTGTACAGTGGGTTTCGATTGACCTCGTCATTGATTAAATCACCGTAAAATATAAATTATAATTTCTGCGTGTTAATACTTAATTTTGAATTCAATGAAATTACAGCATGCACACGTCTTTACGTCGTTACAGAGTGCCCGAACTCCGAAGGCGGTCGAGGTCGACGCGGGCGCGCGGTTGAACAGTGGCAGCGAACCGCGTTAGGCGATCGCGTCGGGCGGTAAAGCGGCAAAGGGACCGCGAAGTCAAGTGACCGCGGATCGACGGTTGACGGAGCGAAAACCGCGTTTATGGTACCAGGGTCTTATGCAGAAGGAGCCGTTCTCTGCGTAGCGGTCTTCACTGGCCACAGTCTCGTTCGCGTGTCTTGGCGGCGGCATGGAATGCCACATGCGTTCCTAGTACTAATGGTCTTATAGTTTGTTGTTGGTATTTCATTGTTATTTTCTTGTTGCCATTCACATTTATGTTAGTAAATTGAATATACTACCTATATAGTATGATAGTTGATTAACAATTTTGTAATAAAACAATTTCGAAAATACTAGTTTTAAGTTTTTAACATTTGCTAAATGGATTGAAAATTAATTTAAAAAAGGCATTTCTATTACATATAATTTTAAGTAAAAGCTCCATTTCGAGGCCTAAAACTTAAATTTATAATTCATGTAAATACTAATCTAAACGTTGGTAAATAAAAAATGTTGAAATCTTTTTTAATACAAATTTTTATTTTTTATTTTTCGGTGGGAGGATTTCTGAGTTGATTAATAATTTTTGAAATTTTTGAAAATTCTAGTTTTAATTATATATGAAACGGATTGAAAATAGTTTTTAAAAATACGTTTCGGTTACATAGAATTTTTAGTATAGAAACAGCTTTTTTTTATGCCTGAAACCGAACTTTACAATTTATTTAGGTAGGTATTGGCAATATACGTTGAAAAAAAAAATAGGAAAATTATACGTTTTTACCTATAAGGTGCTGGAAACACATGTTGCCACAGGATTTTTTATACATATTTTACTTTTTGTAATTTTTCGGTGAAAGGATTGCCGAGCAAACTTCAAAAATTATTATTCAAAAAAATTGTTGAAATTAAAGATTTTTAATAAACCGAGACTTGTCAGATACCATTACACCAAGTCAAAAACCAGCGACAGTTCCAGTTTTTCGGGGCGTATGAAAACCTTGCCAAAAGTAAATTCATAGTAGTTTTGAAATGAGTCCGGAAAAATGAAAACAATTAAAATTTTTTTGATAAATCGATATTTTGACAAAATCAATTTTGGTTTTTGGTGTAACTCTAAATAATTCTAAATGAGATGTTCACTGATTGTTTATATTAGCATTTTCTATACACCATAAAATGTTCAAAATATTTATAGGCATATGAAATTTTCGATGGTTTAATTCAATTTAACCTTGGGTCAATTATGAAATATCGTCCCGAATCCCGATTCGTAAGATACCAAAATACTTTATTACAAATCTTGGTTAATAATTTTCTGTTTTTACAGTACTTTTAAATATGGTCCTGAATTCCTGATTTGTAGGATTCTGTGTAATATAATTCAGTTAATTCTGTTATATACCTTCTAATCCTTTATAAACGGTTTTCGAGGAAGTAATTTTCTGATAAAAATGTTTAATGGTATTGTTCTAAAAAAATAACATTCTATAAAAATTATTCCATTAAATAAAGGTCTTGATGAATAACGTTTGTGAAAAATATTGGTCTTGGTCATAGACTTATAATAGGACCTATATGCCATATGGTAAATATCGTTCTCATGACTCTAATTGATTTTCCAGAAAAATTATTTTGAACCGTTTCAATTCAATTTCAATTCAAAATCGTTATCACGCTGTTATCTTTGTGGGTTATCTATTATTATTACGACTGCCGACAGCGGCCGACCATAAATTAAAATATTAGTAATATATTATTTTTTTTAATATTTCAGTCTTCACTTCTTCAGTGCCGACTGCCGAACAATGAACATTACTGATTAGTGATTAGTGGATTACACTTCACTATATTTTAGTTAACTACTAGTTTAGTACTTAACAGTTAACACTTTAACAGTGCTATTTCATATTAGCAATTGGCTTTTACCTCATACCTGTCGGCACTCGGCAGTCCACACTCCACAGTAAGTTCAAGTTCCTCATTCCAAATAATTAATACCCATATGATATTATATTATTATATCGATATTTCAGTACGATTTCTGAATCGTGTGCTTAAGAAACTCATTGGCCATTGCCATCACTGTCGTTTGATCAATTATTCGTTTTGTTGTACAATTTGTACGAAAAATGTGCCGTTGTCTGTTGTCCAAGCGTCGGTTAGTGGCCACCGTCGGCCGCACTTACGACGTTTTACACAGTCATCATCGCCTACAACGGTTCTACTCGAACAGGAACGTGTTGAAATTATACGAACGACAAATCATTCAAAACATGTTTCCCGATAATTCTAGGTAAAAATTAATTAAAGAATTAAATGTTTGTCAATGATTTTGTGAGCAAAAGATGTCCGAAATTATAATAACTTTGAATTTAACTGTTATTACAATGAGTGATATTTTAACAAAATTATTGTACCATTATTATTATTTTTCAGCAATGAAATAATTGATTTATTGACTAAGAGAAACCAATGTGTATATGCCGGATTTGACCCGACAGCGGACAGTTTACATATAGGAAACTTACTAGTCATTATAAACCTATTACATTGGCAGCGTGCTAACCATAAAGTTATTGCATTGGTCAGTCACTAATTATTTTTTTTTATGATTAGTTTTAGTGTTTTACAAATTGTTCACAGTTATATTTTAATTTTAAGATTGGTGGCGCTACAGCCCAAATAGGTGATCCAAGTGGAAAATCAAAGGATCGAGATAAACAGTCTTCACAGATGTTATCTCATAACATTAAAGGTATTACCCACAGCTTACAATCCATATTTGACAATCATGCAAAATACTTCTGGAAAAAAAAAGATCCTCTGCCAGAGCCAATGTGAGCATTTTGAGGTACTCTTGTTGACCTGCCTTGATTTTTTCACTAAATTAATTTGAAATTAATAGCTGAAGTTTTCTTTATAGCAATATTGTAGTGATATACCTGCTTTATACATTTATAAACTTATTAAATAATATTATATATTAAAGGGCAATTATTAAATAATAAACATTTATACATTTAAAATGATAATGATGATTTTGTGTTTCTAGAATAATTAATAACATGGAATGGTATGAAGGTATTGGTGTCATTGACTTCATGAACAATATTGGTCGACATTTCAGGATGGGTACCATGTTGTCTAGGGACAGTGTTAAGTCTCGTCTATCTGGTAGTGGGATGAGTTTTACAGAGTTTACTTACCAGACTTTTCAAGCTTATGATTGGCTACATTTGTTTAAAAAATACAAATGTTTATTTCAAGTAAGTATGACTTTAATATAAACATTTTGAAATTTTATAAAAAATATATTTTTATTTCATTTTAGATAGGAGGAAATGATCAAATGGGTAACATTATGTCTGGTCAAGAACTAATTAGTCGACAAGAAAATGCTCAAGTTTATGGTAAAGTAATTGTTTTTCATTTGACATGAATTATATACATTGTTATGTTGTTTAGTATTATTATTTAATAATTATAAACTATTTAAACATATTTTTTTTGTGTACAGATTGCTCTGCTCTATCTTTTATTCTATGTGACAAAAATCTTGTAACTTCATTGAGTCTAAAACTGACATAAAACCTTTAATATGTTATTATTCTTGCTGGACGTTTTTATCACTTTAGCATATTATAATATGATATTGATTTCCTGATATTAATTTTATGGATTTGTGTAAAGAACAAATGCTCGATAATCGTAATTTTATTAAGAGGACTCTAGCCATGTATTTGTTGTCTTATACATGTACGATAGAACAAATTTCAATAGTGCTGTTAGTTTTGATATTAGGGTGAATTGACGTATTATTAAACTTTTTGGCTTAGTGCTAAAGCGTTGAAGATTTTTCAATATTTTAATTTCCAAGCGAGATATGAGCATTTTTAATTTGTAATATTTCACATACCCATATATAGCTTGAAAATTAAAATATAGAAAAATCACCAACACTTAAGCACACATAATGTTCTTACCAAAAAATTACAGTGAATGAAAATTTTGTTATGTTGTATGTCTTTAGTTTTAAAAATTGTTTTATTATATTTAATATTATTATAATTGATTATTTTAATAAATTGACATAATAGGTATATAATACTCAGTTACGAGTTGTGTCACTATTCTTTCAGCGGGTGATATACTCAAAAATTATTATTACAGTCACGAATAGTGATGTAGGTCTAAATGTTTTCAAATATTTGTTAATAGTATAAATAATAATACTTACATTTACAACATCTACCAAGCATATTTAAAGACAATGTAATTTATCATATTTCTATCAAAACAACATAAATATTTAATAACAATTTGAATTGTAGTGTCTTTTTTTAAACCTTATATAGCTGATTACCAAAAGTTGTCATTATTCTTTCATTCTTTCAGTAGTGCAAAATATTGATATAATTTACAAAAAAATTAGTTTTATTTTATTTTATAAAAAATATCAATAATGAAATATGTTTAAATAGGTACATACTTATCCTCTAACAGTTAAATTATTTATTGTGTGGTGAACATGTATGGATAAGTTATCAATTTTCTAGCTCCTAACTCACATAAACCTTACGTAATTAATAAATGTATATTTTTTTACAGGACTTACAGTACCCCTAATAACCACAGACTCAGGGGATAAGTATGGTAAATCTGCCCAAAATGCTATATGGCTGAACTCAGATCGAACATCACCTTTTGAACTATACCAGTTTATGATACGCACAATAGATGCTGACGTAGAAAAATTATTAAAAATGTTCACATTCCTTTCACTACCTGAAATAGCTGAACTGATGAGAAGACACAAAGTAAATAATAATATAACATCAAAAGAATGATCACTTTAAATTTTTTTGTTTAGGCTACTCCCGATAAACGAATTCCTCATGAATCATTGGCACGTCAAGTTACCACCTTGGTGCACGGAGGTATAGATTATATACTCCGTGCCATGAGAGAAGTAATCCGCTACGCGCATGCAGACTGACGGCCCCGTTTCCCCCACTTTACAACATAATACATACTAATAGTATTACTATTTAACGTTTGCGACCATTGATGGTCGTGATCGTGCAACGTCGACATGTCAAATAGGTGGGGGATGCGCAGATTCAACCGCAATTTGGTCAGGAAACGGGTTCCTTCTCTCGTGGCACGGAGTATAGTGTATATATTTTAAACTGATTAGTGATTATTATGTCTACGTTTTTAGAAGAGGGTCTTCAAGAAGCATTAGTAGCAACATCGGCATTATATGACAACAGCATTGAAACCCTTAGTACATTAAGTGTTAATGATATTTTAAAAATATTTAATGGTGCAACTGTTGTTGAACTAATGCTTGAACCTGGCTTAACTGTACTGAAAATGGCAATGAATGCAAAATGTTTTTTGACCGATAGTAATATTCTTAATTTATAATTTAATATTAATAGAAAATTAATAATTATAATATAATATGTTTTTATTTTCAGGGGATGCATATCGAATAATTTCAGCTGGTGGATTTTATATTAACCATCAAAGAATAACCAATATAGATGAAATTGTAACTTTGTCCATACACATTTTACCTAATAATATTTCTTTAGTGAGAGTTGGTTAGTAAAAATATTTATAAAAAGTTACCTTAAGTTTATTCTTTTAAGTCCAAAAAATCATGAGGTGAAACATAATTTACAATATAAAATACTAAAAATAATGTCTTCTAGTATAAATATTATTGTACATTGTAGTATCCAGTCTATCATTGTCTCCAAATAAATTAAATTTTAAAATTGTATTAATAAAACATATATGTTAAACCGCGTTGATTTCTTAGACTAGCGTAAAGGTTACTTCAGTATTAATGTTTTAACTATTTTACCAATTTTAGGTAAACGGAACTATTGGATTGTCAAGTGGATAATGTAAAATGAGAAGTATAGATCAAAATTACTGAGAAAAAAAGAATTGATGTAACTAGATAATAAAAATGCATTTTTGAAAAACATAAATAAATTGTTTATTTTAAAGTCCTTTCTCATAATATTAAGATCTTTTAAGTCTTGCGGTATAAATAAATATATTAATAAATAAAAAAATTATAATCAAGTTGTAAAAACATTTTAGTTACTCGGAAAATAACTTAAACCGCATATTAGACATAATCTGCATCCATAAAATTGGAACACAGTAGATACAGTCTTGTTCCAAGCAATCATAGTAAGTAAATAACAATATTTCACAATAATTACAATTTTAAACAATTTGTTTGGAAATAAATATAATTACAAACATTTTCGTATCCCACAGTAAAATGATAAAAATCAGTTTTTAGTTGATTTTTTTTAACTTTGTATTTGCTTTACTTAATAAGACATAAACATTGCAATTGGAAACACAAGGTATTCTAGTATGTTATGCTTGTATGTCAAAAGAGTAAAAGATTTATTAATTTAAAACTCGTCACGTGAATGTGTTTGAATGGAAAAAATTAAATCTTATGGCATATTTAATTCATAATGAGAAAAATATTTCATATTAGGGTACACAATTGATAAGTAATATTATCATGTTTTACCAAATATATGATTCTTTATAAATTAAAGGTTGAAAAGGAAATCAACTGCTATTGATTTGAAAATATTCATTGATTAGATTTTAGAATGATAAATATTTGTTGACTGGTAACATTTTGGTCATTCATTAAGTGAATTATATAAACGAAAATTAAATTTTCAATAATATAAATAAATTGGCTTTGGATGAAATATATGCTGCATTTGATTTAAAACATTAGATGGCTGTTATTTCTTGTTGGTGTAAATCTTGAGGTGAGCCAACTTTGTCAACACACTTCCATAGGCCATATGTCTTTCCAATGGTTGTCTGCCACAAACGCAAAGTTCCATCTTCAGAGCCAGATGCATATAGCTCACCGTCAGGTGAGAAGCGGACACAGTGTACAGGCCCGAAATGACCTTTGAAAGATTCTGAAAGTAAAATTAATCATACATATAATAAAACACTTAGTTGGCATTCAAAATCATCACACTTACCAATTTCTTTTCCGGTGTTATAATCAAATTTATACATCTTAAGATCTTCCCCCCCACACACAAACATAGTTTTGTCTCTGTGCAACGATGCAGTATTAACGAGTGTTGGCACAGTGACTTCATTGACTTTTGACAAACTGTAAATTACCATAAATATTAAACCTATTGCTATAAAAATATAAGTACCGGGATAATTGTTACCTCTCAGCGTTCCAAAAACTGACACAATTTCCATGTGCAATTGTCACAATAGATTCATCTCTGGACACTTCTAAACTGGTTGGTATAGCACTGAACTCCATCTTGTGAATTTCCTAAATAAAATAATAAATAGATATTTTAATTAAGTGGTACAACATTTAAAGAGCCTTTTAACGCACTTTTCCAGACAGGGGATCCCAAATTCTAACTGTCTTGTCATCAGCACACGAAATTAACCTCCTATCATTTTGAAAGAACATGACATGTTTTATACCAGATGTATGTCCATTGAATGTAGTAACAGCTTCTATAAATTATTATAAATTATTATATTAAATAGTATGTTAGTTAAAAAGTTTCAAATTTTTTTAATAATTTACAATATATTATAAATTATAACTATAAAATTCATAATTTACAATATATTATGAATTATAACTATAAAATTCATATTACATAGTTTCTTAAAATATACTTACTATATAAAAATATTTAAATATTATACAAAATATATTTTACCTGTAGGATGTTAATACTTATTCAAATAGTATTGTTATTAGAAAACCTTTTTTTATATACTAATAGTTAGGTCTATGAATTAAATAAAATCAAAATATTTATAAAATCCCAAAATATGTATTTTTATTATTTAAAATGTATAGTTTCTTTCTTAAAAACTAAAACAAATATTTTTTTACGTTATAAAATTTAAAAAAATTAAATTTATGTAGGAGGGTAAAATGAAAAAAGTTTATAAAAACTATTGTTAGAAAACAATAAATAAAAATGATAACAATAATTAAATAAATGTTAGGGTGTTGGAGTCTAAATAAGGGACAAAATCTCAGGCAATTTACAACATGTATATACAGAAAAACTAAATCAAACCATTTCTCAATGATTAAAAATTATTCTACAGAAAATAACAATCACATATCGAGTCAGATTTTTATAATTTATTGTATTTTGGCAGAGTGATGAATGTATTGATTTTACGACAATGTTTTTTGTGTTATTTTTTTTATGTCACCACATTTTGGATAAGTAAAAATGAACCAATGTTTGAGAGTGATTTTTGGTTGCAAATCGGATCTAGTTAGTACTTTAGGGTGGTTAAAAATAAAAAATGTTAAATATGTTACATAAAATAATAGAGGAAAACTAAAAAAAAATGTAGTTGTAATTTAAAAATGAAAAACTAGAAAAATGTGTTTTTACCAAATACTTATATTGACTTTTCTAGGTATGATATAGTTTTCAAAATATTCAGCTCTTTTTGTGCTATCTATAGACATTGGAAATTGCTGACTTTTTATGATTATAAATAAATTATTTTGTTGTTAAAAATGCATAACATAAAACATTTTTAATTTTAACATCTAAAGGTTGAAATGTAATTTAAAATTCCTCATAAGTTTTTATATTAAAAATTAATAAAAAAATCAGCATAAACAACAAAAAATTTTTATTTTTATGTTTGAAATTCAAATTTAGATGACATTGAGTATTAATATTTACACTAAAATAATGATTTCTCAACAAATGATTTTTGCTATTCAAAAAATATTAATCATAGAAACTTGAAACATTTCACTATAACATAATATATTATAATTTTATATTTTACAGAATACAATTTGCAGAATATTTAAACAAACTTTAAGCTAATCATATTTTACAGGCATTTGTTGGACCTTTTGGAATTTTTTTTTAAATGTTGATAAGAATAGAAGGCATGCATAAGTTTTTTTTATAACAATTTAAAAATATATAGACATTATATTTCATGTATAGATACTAAAAAAATATAATCTTATGTTTATATTAGCAATTATGGTAGTTTTAAAAATATTTTGACTTTTTTTTTGAGTTATTATATTGAAATTTTATAAATGTCAATACAAACATTTTTGGTTGGTTAAAAAACTTGAAAATTTAAAACTAGGTTTTTTATTAGTTATTATTATAGCTTTTTAAAAATACTAAAGATGTGTAAGCACAATTTTTTGTATTTTTACACTGTTTTATTAGTTATGAGCAATTTTCTTGTTGGATACAATTTTGTACTAAAAACGTCTATACTCCGACACCCTTTACTGAAAATCATTATAAATGTTGTTGACTGACTTCAAAAGAAATATTAATTTTTAAGTCCAAAAAATTACCTCAACAATAATATGCTCTTAAGAGGACGTTGGACCTACAAGTGTTGTCTCCGTCTTACATATGTACAACATAGACAAAACTCGTTAACGCAGTCTGAGTAGAACTCATTCAATTTTTGGTTATAGAGTAATAATACTTATTTTAAAATAAAAATATGAGAATATTCCGGAGAATGGTTTTTTTCATTATTCCGAATATAACACTCAATATATTTTTTAGAAATAACTACCATTTCAACATTTTTAAACAACCTGTAAATTTTACATATTTCATATTTAAAAAATTTACAATAAAATATTCTTATGTTTCAATTTTACAATACGTATTTTTATTCTAAAACCAAAATTAAGCGACTTCTACTCAGACAGCGTAAACACGTTTTGTTTATGTCGTACGTGTGTAAGACGGAGACAACACACGCGGTTGCAATATCCTCTTAAGCCGATTATTTTACAATTACTATTTTTGTGTCTGTGTGAATATATAGGTATTGTAAGAATTTAATACAACATTACATCTCATAACTCAACAAGATATTTAAAGGAAATTGTATTTTATTGCTAAAAATGTAAACATTATCAAAATTTGAAAAAATTATCAAAACATACAGATTAACCAGTTTGTAAGTAAAGTAAGATTTTAATTTGTATTGAGTATTTATTTAAGTCTTATAAATATCTAATTAAATAATTTAATTTTTGAAAAACCTAATTAACCATACATTTTAGAAAACTTGTTTCATACGTGTAGTATAAAATTAAATAACAGCTTAAAACTGTACCATACCCATATTTTAAATTTGAATACAAGGATAGTATACTTCAATAATGTTTAAAAATGTGAGTCAATAGTTAAATACCACAATATAATAGTAAATATTATGCTGTGCAGAATGGGGTTTGAAAAGTGTTAACAATTACTTTCAAATGTAATATTATAATATTACAAACTAATCTATGTAAAATATAAATTTTTATTTAAAAAAAAAAACGTGTATTGGAATTCAAAACAATTTTATTTTTAATGAGTAAAAAAAAATGCTTTAGGGAAAAGAAATATAACAATCGCCCCCCTCAAACCCTGTATATAATTGCTTCTATTTTCATAATACTATTATATTTAGGTTGGGGTGGGATATAAAAACAGTTTGCTGTTATAAAATAATCCAAGGCCAATAGGCCAGTGACAGATCGACCATGTAAAGTTTATTGGCTTGAGCTACTGTTACGAACATTAGAAGTGGAGGGCCTTGAATAAAAATCATATACACAGATAATAGTGTTGTTTAAATGCATGAGAAAACAGTTCCTGATAAGACTGGATAGTACTATGTTAGAAAAAAATAACAAAGGTATTATATTGTCACTAAAACTCATATGCCCATATATAATTTGTTCAGCTCTAATAAATAATGTCCATTAAAACATAACTTTTCCTGTATAGAATACTAACCAGCTGATTTGTTGAGATCAAATATTCTGAGCAATTTTTCATTGGAGCCAGTTGTAAGGAAAACGCTGTCTCTTGAGAAATTTACACTTTTTACAATGTGTTTATGTTGAAAAGATTGTACTTCACCACCAGTTTTTGCATCCCAAATCTGAAAATTAAAAATATATTGATTGCAAAATATACAAAAATATTACGTAGTTTTAAAATATTAGACAATAAAATTTAATTATTTTTGAACACAACCAATCCAATATAAGTATACTAAGTTTTTATAAAATGCATTTAATAGTTATTTGTTATTATTTACACAATTACATAATTAGTTTTTACATTTACAAATAATTTAAATATTTGTCCTTTATAAAGAACATTGAACATTTTTGGTTATCTTTTAAATAGGTATAATATTAATTAATTTTTTTAATTAACTCGCGGCAACTTAGGCCCAGGGTGGTTTTTAATTGTGGGGGAGGGTACTGTAGATTGAAACACGTGTGTTTGTTGGTTAAGCAGATTTTTTAGTGGGCACCTGTAGGTATCTGCCATGCCCGGGTGGGGGATAGCGGCACTTCTCTCCAGACACCATGACTTGCCCGATTAAAAATGACGCCCGCAGCAGAGGTTTTTAACCGGCGTCGGTGCGCGTCACAACCAACGTCTTAGTCCGCTTGTCCACTTCATCCCCCCAATTATTTATTGTTACCCATTTAAATTAATATTAAATTATTTTAATATGTAATTTTGAGATTGTAGTTCTGACTAAAATAATTAATGATTATTAAATTGTGTTTTAGAGATAACAGATAAGGATATAAGGATAAAAAAAAATATGGTTGATACTTATTATTTTTCAATCAATTTAAGTCAATGTAGTTCTGTCAATAGTTAATTAAGTTTAAAGAAGAACAATTTTTTTAATTGCTTTTTATTATGTTTAGTTACTGGAGTATCACTGATTTCAACTAAAAAAATTTAAATAAACTAGTAATTTAAAATCAAATTATTTTATATGCATGATATTATTTTGAAAAGATTTTATTTGTGGTTAATTTAGATTTTAATTGCAATATTTTTTAAATATTAGGAAAATGGTACTTAATTGACAATTATTATATAAAACAATATAGTTAATAAACAATAACATAATATACATAACCCTAGCTACTAAAATATAAAACATAAACTAATATTATTTTTAATTTATTTAAGTTATTTTCATTTTATTGTGATTTGGGAAATCAGATGTAAATAATATACCAGAATATGATTATCAAATAAAAAATTACAATTTTTAAACATTAAATTGAATAAATAAAATTAAAATTATAGAAAAATAATAAGTTTAATAAATACAAATATCTACGCTTTTTATCCACATTTAAATAGGACTAAAGAACTTGGCAATCTAAAGGAAGATAATATTATAATACATAGGGTCATAGCATATGAACTGTATAATTAGATGATTTATTTTCAGTTATTCTTTTACCAACAAATCAGACTTTTAGATTCAAATCAAAGAGAAGAATGTACTGGCTTTATAATGGTTTTAAAAAAAAAAATTGTGGACACTTCATTTTATGATTTAAATAATCAAATTTAGTTAGTATACCTTACAAATCCTTTTTATGTATTCAAAACTTAAAAAAAATATACAATAATCAAAGAAATGCATTCCAATTTTTAATATTAAATTCTCCAAAAATTTAAATATTCCATTTCCTTTGATAGTATGATTTTTTTAGGATTTAGGGGGATAAAATAAAAAAATGTGGAATGTGGATCTCAAGTAGACATGACTACAAATTAAAATCGGTTTTTAGAATTCTTATCCCTTCACTATATCAATTGGTACATAAGAATTAAAGGAAGTCTAAATTCCTATGTTCCATGTGTATTAAACAAAGACAGAAAAACACCGCTTCCAATTTTCTTCTAATAATAATAAAAAAAATTGTTTGGTATAGGTCAGTAAATCCCAAAATGGATGGTACCGCCCCATTGTGGCCTTTTTTAATTTTATTAGATTTAAGAATTTAGTACATATATAAAAATCCAGGTTAGTTGGTCAGGTGGGTTGAGAAAATGTTGAAAATCTAAAAGGGGCGTTCAGTTAAAAAAGGTTGGGATTCACTGGTATAGGCATGATATTTAAATTATTTCACAACTTAGAGTTTTCTATATAATATGTTAATATCAAATATTTCAAAATATCTTAAAGTCCATGCATACATTTGATAAAAGTATAAAAAATTAACTTTAAGTAAATTTAATCCATCTTAAAAGTACATAATAATTTATTTTTTCATTGTAAATTAAAGTAATTTGATAATAAAAATATTATAAAATTGAATCAAGGTTTAGCTTCTGTTTATTAAAAACCTGAATTTATTATTAGCTGTTTACTGTTATATAAATTATTTAACTAATAAAATAATAAAAGAATTGTATGTTATTAAAATAAATAAAATTATATCCTGTTCTACAAACATTTATCCTTGATGAATATGAAATATCATGCACGAAGACTACTAATATAAAATTATAATGATCTAAAACAACACTGGTTTTATATATACATTAATTTTTTCTTATATAATATAGTAAAACATTTTAAATCTCAAAAAAAAAATACATATCAATATAATAGTTTATAAATGCCACACAAATTATTGTAATTTAATTTAATAACTATTAAGAAGACGTCGCACCTGCATGTGTTGTCTCCGCCTTACACACATATGACATGGCAAATTTTCGTTCGCTATTTTCAATAGGGTGCTGTCATTTTTGATTTTAGAGTGAATTGACCTATTATCAAACTTTTAGGTAACAACATTATCTGTGCTCTCTCGTTGGTTTTTTACGATATTTTAATTTTTAAGTGAGTTATGAACATTTTTAAACATTAATATTTTATATACTAAAAATCACTCTAAAATCAAAAATGACAGCACCCTATTGAAACTAGCGAACGAAAATTTGCTGTCGTATGTGTGTAAGAAGGAGACAACACATGCGGGTGCAACGTCCTCTTAAAGAATTATTTAAATCTAATAGGTATATATAAATTAGAAAATTGTATTGATGTTATTTGAAATACATTAAAAACATATTTTTGTGATGTAACATGCATAATGTTTTGCATAAAATTTTCAAAAAATTCTAAAACAACATATTAGGTAAGATGGTTTATAAAATGTTTGGCTAAAACAACTATCATAAAAATTAAAAATATAAAAAAATGCATAAAATAAATTGATTAATTAGGATATTATTTTAAGATAGAAGATTAAAACGTAGAAAATATACACTAGAAAATGTTTGTAATCGGTACACTTTATCCATAACACTTGTTTAGGTAGGAATCTAATAACAACATATTTAATTACATGCTTTCAAATTATAGATTATCATTTTATTATGGTATCTATTTTAAATTATTTTAACTTGAATGCTTTTATTTTAAAATGTAAATAATATTAAGAAATCCAACGATAAAACAATCAGGTAAAAACTTAAATTTTAATGTAGGTACTAAATAAAATATTATCATGAAAGTGTTTTAATCAGTTATATATTCTACTAGATTTATGACACATCAAATCAAAAAATCAATATTTTGTTCAAAATCATTAAAATACAAAACATTAAACATAACGAAACAGAATAAATATGATACTAAACTTCAAATTCAAAATTATTCATGTTTAATATTATTACGCTTTATACTCAAGTTTATATTATTATATGATAAAATAACTACCTCCTCCCCTGAAAAAATGAATTAAAAAACCATAATCCTGGATAAGTATCAGAAAGACTGCTTTAAAGTATAGTAATTTCTGCTGTTTAATAACAAAATCCTAACTTTCGCCAACAATTTCCGAAGAACAGTCCTTATTATTATTAGCTACAATTTATATGTAATGTAAAATAGTAAAATATGCAATAAAAATATAATAAATTATACAAGAAAAAGAGATGCATCTTATTTTTTGAAACACATTTTATACTATGTACTTATTGTAATATATTTTATACATCATATTATTTACATATTTATACATATTTTTATTTTCACGTTAACTCTAATCACATGTAACTAAATCATTTTTGTTAGTCTAAATTTTAGATAATGTTTTTAATTTTCAAATTTCATTTGTCAAACTCAAAAACATTGATTTTATGAAATTTAAATTAAGAGCATAATATAATCTGGCATTGTGGCATATACTCTTATTTTACTCAGCTTTTGTTTAAATATACTATAAAACATGCAATTTTTATGTTTGTAGTAAATATATGGTATACACAAAGTAAAAATTAGATTATGTGTAACAATATGAGGGAATTTGTCAAGGAATTTGTGGATATAACTAACCAAATTTTTAAAAGTATACGGCAAAAAAGACATACCTTGCATATAAATCCTAGCCCAAATTATTTCATATCATAAAAATTGTTTTTAATAGATATTTTATTTCAAAAAAAAATACAAAATGTAAAAAAAGTTATTAAAATTAATATATTACAAAAATTAAAGATGTATACAGTGAAACCTCTAAATAGTGGAGTCTATCAGTCAATGAAATGTTGTCCGCCATTCAGAGCATTCTATTTGTAGGGGAGGTAATTGTATGGAATGAAGTGTATTTCATATTTAAATTGACTATATATATTTAATGTAATAATGATACATTTCTGTTTTTACAATACCAATAAATGGGAAAAGTTGTTGTACACATTTATGCAATCCACAATATTATTCTAAATTTTTAAGAAAAGTTATCAGAATAAAAAATAAAATGTCTCTTATTTTGCATTTTACTTATAGAAAAACAGTTAAAATATCTCTGTTCCAAAAAAAAACAACTGTTGTCTGTTATAGAAAATTTCACTGTATACAATTAAAGCAAAATGTTCTAACCTATTGTTTGAAAAAAATTGTGCAATAGCCCTTATTCTGTGTAGAGTATTCAAAAATTGTTGTATTTATTTCTACTATTTTTTTTAAACATGTCTTTCAGGAATTTGGACTTGTGTCATGTTACTACAAAATCAAATATGATATTTGTAAGTGCTTTTAAATCATTTTTATACATATTTACTGCTCAGAGACGACATAAACGCAGGTGATCTACAGACAAAAGCCTATTTTATGATGGAAATGTACACAATAGAATTAAAACTACCTAGCTTACACCTTAATAGTAATACTCAATTAGTCTTTGTCTGTTTTTGTCATTTACTTGTCGCGTAAATTGTAGTTGGCCATGGAGTGATAGAAATATACCAACACTGTATTATGGAAAAACCAACTTAAATTTGTTTCCTATTTCCTGGTATACTGCTGGTTTCAATAAGCAATGGAAAATATTTTTCTAAGAAAAAAGATCAGTTGGTATTAATGTTTTGTTTTTTAGATTTAGAAAAATGTACTCAGTACAGGCACATAAACCTAGTATTTTATAATATAACAGGAAAAACATGGGAGTCTGTATTTTGATGATTTTAGATGCTTTAAAACTTGGACTCTGGTATTTAGGAATCTATTAGGTAAATGGTATAATATAAATTTAACTATTTTTATTTTTATATATAGATGAAATAATAAAGTAGTTGGTTAAATAATATTAACTTGTTCTAATATTATAAAAATAGGTAGTAAAGGTGACTAACTGTAAATACAGTAATGACTAGAGAAAAATTACAGAAAAGTGCAATTTAACTATTATTATAATATTAACATATTAACTCATAATTTTATATTAAAAAAAATATTCGTTTAGTCTTAGAACCAAATAGGATTTAACAATTATACAGGGAAAGTTAAATTAACATGTACCAGTGTGCTCACTTTGAAAATAAATATATCATTTTTTACATAATAAGTTTAATACTTAAATAAGCTTCACAATTATCTGAAAAAATAAATAATGGGCAATATAAGTAATAGGTTTTTCTTTGTTTATTTAACAATATTATAAAAAAAACTATCAAAGTATCTCAATATTATAAAAAATAAAATTCAATATCGAGGGCTTATATTAGTATTCACATTAAACATCACAATTTAAAAAAAAATACAGTAAATCTGAAAATGTAAGATTTAGTCAAAAAAATTAGGTCAAATGACCATATTTGATAATAGTTTTGAAAAAAAAAATTTTTTCTGTACCTTCTTTTTGACAAACTATTATAAATATTCAAAAAAATTTATTTTTATATCACATTTGTAATAGCATTATTCACATTATTTTATGTATTTTATATTTATTAACCTCATTTTGTAACATTTTCACTATTTTGTTTTTGTTTTCATCTATTTATAATAGGTACTTTTTATTATATACTCACCACCTTAGAGATACTGAATAATTTATAAAGTTTGAAATCAAAAATTATGTTAAGTCTTTGACGAGCAATGACATTTTCATACGTTTTGCCATAGGGAGTGTTAACAGATATCCTACATATTTTTACTGACAATGTTTTTTATTTTTTATTTTAAACTATTATATTTATAATATACTCATTTAGGACATATATTTTATAAGTCATCATTAAAAATCTCATTGGAAATTCATAATTTTTTTTTTTGTAATTTCTAATTTGGTTTCTGAGTAGCATCTGTTTGTTTTTAATTTACTCATTTAACGGTTATAAATGAAACTAAAAAGTAAAGTATTATTTTTATTCTATTATTGTAATTTTTAAAACATTTTGAGCTTTTACTTTTTAGATATATTTTTTTTATGTACTTTACTGTTTTTGTCAATCTATTATCACTATCTAGTAGTGAATTTTGTATTTTATAAGAGCTACAATGTGAAAAACCTGTCTTGCCTGCTGAGCATTTACCATGTGGAGGAAACCAACCATGGATTATATGGCAGACATTAAATAGTTTAAGATCAGGAGTAGCTAAGACAAAAGCGAGTATGATGAAATGGGGATACCACAAAGACCCAGATATACTATGCGAATGTGCCGAAGACCAATCAGATGACCACTTATTACAGTGAGCCATAGCTCTGCTAGGATACACGACCGACGACTTGGCTTTTTCCAACGAAAATACAATATCAATTGCCACTCGCTGGCTAAAACAAAATATCTAAGAGAAGCTAAAATGACATAATCAATATAAACTACATATATATTAAAAAAGATACGATTCTAAATAATGTTTTGCTCTATACCTACCACATTTAAGTCCAAGTAAACTATAATATATACATTATTCAGTACGGTTGCACTAATGTTTGTTATTATTTATTTGTCAGATATTTTCAAATGTTTGTATACATTTTATATGAATATGATTTAAGTACAAATATAATAATTCTTAAAATCTGAATAATTAAATATATTTTAATTTAAAAATTAATTAATTGATTTTTGTTTAGAACTATCATTATTTCAGACAAATAATGAAACAATGTCCATATACAAACATGTACAATGATCTAGGAAGCAAATAAACAATAACACACAAGGAAGTTAAACTCAAGGCTGTAACTAGTTATTTATTTCATTAAAAAATAGTATTCATACCTTAGCTTCAAAATCTGCAGCACCACTTGCAGCTACTGTCGCTTCTTTGTTCAAGGCTACCCCCCAAACGGCACCTTTGTGGCCTTCAAACGTACCAATCCAATCACCAGTATCTCCTTGTCTCAACATGGGTTTTCCATCTGAACCAACGATAAAAACAAATTAATAAACAAATCATGCACACGGCATCAAAGGAATTTTTATATTACCTTTGCACGCAGATATTAAGAAATATCCATAGTCGGTGTTGTCGCTGAAATCCAAGTGTACGACGGGCCTGGTGTGTCCACTGCAGGTTAATGGCGTTTGCTTAAAACTCGACATTTTTCACTTAAAATATAGACAGTTAAATACAATAATAATTTCCGATGTGTATGTGTGTATAGGACTTTCAATTAAATCGAAAGAACTTTGTAAATTAAATAAAAAACTTTACTGGAGGATACATGAATGGCAACACGTTACACGAACGCTACGCTAAGTCGCAAACGAGTTACTGAAGTTGTAAATAAATGTAAAAAATAGGTTGATAAAAGATTGTGTCTTACAGTGTAGCCGGATTAGTAAAACGGAATTTCCCTATCATCGCCTTCAAATACAGTGTGTACAAGATTAAAAAAAGTGAGTGGTGTCATGGAACACCCGGTAGAAACGAAGTTTCTTTTCCAACAAATATTATAGATTTATAAATATTGTATACACTATACAAATAAATTTTAGTGGAACCATTCAATTTTTAAATCAGGGGCATCATTTGGGGTATTGCAGAGTATGCTTATGCATACCTAAAATTTATCAAGATGCATATTTTGGCCTGACTAATTTTTCCGCACCGGGCAAAAATTCTTCTTTTTTTTATATGTAATTAAGACCTTTTATACATACTCTAGACACTCTAGTCTTAAGCATCGGTATCCATCATCTATGGCCATAAGGTGTAGATTGTTAGTTATGAACTTATGTTATGTTTGGGGTTTTGGAACATGGTTGGTCTGTAACCAATATATAGCAACACCGAATAAATAAGTGGACTGCGGCTAATCACCAAGGAGCAATACAATATATGTTCAAAAATCAAAATTAAACTGTTAAATAAATAACAAAAAATAAATAAAATAAAATAAATAGTTAAATTAAGAATAAAATAATTTATATATTAATTTGGAATTATTAGGTAAACAATATTGATATTATATTGAACCATTGGATTGATAAAGAACGCTTCAATGTTCGACCATAGCAAAAAAAAAGCTGCAGTGTAGTTGTCTCTCGGTTTGATGTTCCCACTGTTAGCTGCAGTGAGAACCATAAAACACCATCCGAAAGCGAAAACGCTTCGCGCGCTGACATAAAATCTTTGTTTTCTTTTCTGAATAATACACGTCCGTCGAAAATCTTCGTAAAACGATTTCGGCTTCGACGCATACACCTAATAACTATATTGCCTTTCGGTATTTCTTGAAAACAATTTCACATACACCTAATATTCGCTTCACGTTTGTTGCCTGTCGGGTTTTGTATTTCGTACAAATCATAATATTATATCAACGGTGTGTCGTTGTATAATAGCCTAATTAGTTATTTTAGTTATATAAATATATAATATTATTATTTCAAGTCATGAACAAAAAAAAAATTAAAATTATAATCAATATCAATTATCCGTACATTTTTCTTTATTTATTTAAATCATTGACACATTTTTTTTAGCTTTAAAGCGTTTTTCTGAAATCGCAGCTTTTGGCCCACATTCACCGCAGGGACCGATCGATTTGAACGAACCGTTGAGTGGAAACCCTATTGTGAAATCTGGGAATGTCCATATTACCGGCTTATAGACATACTGCACAGTGCACACCAAAGACGACAAGAGGATATTTTGCGGTGACGGGCTGTTGGACCAGGACGCCGCCCGAGTGGGGAGGGGGGGGGGGGGGGTTCTCGTTGGGCTGCTACGACAGCGCAATGCACTACAACAACTTACGACCGACTCCGGTTCAGACGGAAGTGATCTGGACGGAGCAAGAGGATGTGCGGGATCTCAATGGCGACGGCTACGGCATGCAGCGGCGGCAGCAGCCACAGGATCAGGAAGCAGCAGTTGGACGAATCTGGAAATCAGCCTTTGCCGAAGGACCACGATCGAGGAAACGCTGCCCGTGTCCGTGTGACCAGCCCGTGTTCGTTCTGCAGCGGGCAGGCGCTCGGCCGGGTGGTTCGAACTGTAGAAAGCTATCGAGGTGCTCTTCGGACCAGAAGATGGTGACAGGAGGAACCTTTGGGAGTGACGGTGCAATTGCTGATCGGGGGGTAAGGGGCGTGACGGTGATGGCTGTTCCGGGAAGTTCGACATGACTTCAAGAGTTTTCGGCGAGCGTATTAATTAACTCGCCGGTTAATCGTGGGGTATGCTGAAATTATAATTTTACTGAAAATTAACAAATTTTTCACGATTTTTCGACATCGTCATAATATGGTCTATAATAAGTTGTAACACTCAGAAATACTGTATACTTATATAACTTACGTATGTTATTCTATGAGTTAAAATGATCTGTCGTGGCCGGCTTTCGGCCGGCCTGGTTGTAATGTATGTAATATATCATTTGGTCGAATCGTTTCATATTTTCTTGTCGTGCTTCTCATGGAGCTGCCACGTCGCTCCTTGCCCCCCTCAATTTCACCGTCACTTCCCGTCTGTTCCTCCAGGGCCATCTCCTGTTCCGACACCAACATATATGCACCTCGATCTGCACAGCCTGGCTTTCTCGTTCGGTTCGCCCGGCCGCTTTCCAATAACGCCACTGCAGAACGAATCCCGTCGTCGGGCTTTCCGGTTTCCCGGACGCGGGCAGCATTTCCGTTACATATATTATGCTTTCGGCGGTCCTTCGGCGGCAGCTGTTCTCTAAACTCGTCCTGCTATTCCCGATCCTTTTTCCGTGTCTGCGGCTTCTGCAAGTGTCGCCGCTGCATGCCGTATCTTATATATTTATCTCCGCCGTCGAGCCATCCTCCTGCTCCTCCGTCTGATTCACTTTCGGCCGCATATGTTGTAGTGCACCGCCCCAAGTTGTCGTCGCGCCCAACGAGAACTTGGCCGGTCACCGCAAAGGCCGGCCACGTCCCCCGGCATCCCGGTCCGACAGCCCGCCGGTAGTCCTCTCGTCGCCCTCGGTGCTGCAGTATGTCTCGTTATAGTATAGGCGCCACTTCAGTTAGGCGCCTCTCCAGTTCCACGGAATAGGCATTCCCCTACGCGTTTCTCCTTATAAGTTTGTCCGGTCTTTCTTTGATCGTGTGCCTAGTCAGTGTAAATAATTTTAAATACTTGAGTTTAAATAAACAAATTTCGTTACTACGGTCCAAGATATAATATTATTATTTTTATTTATAATACTATGACATTATATAAACATATTATTTCGTTTTTATCACATTTAAAACGTAAAAGTTATTAATTCAATTATAGCCAGATGCATAATATATTAGCTGTGCATTTATACCATATTAACGTTATACCTATACCTTATAATAGTTATAAGTTATAACTAAAATCTGCAGGTAATTAATACAATAACGAACAATGATTATAGGAAATTTAAATATCAATAAGTAAATGTGAAAAATAAATAAAAATTAATGTTATTATTATTATTATTTTTTTAATTTATAAATTATAACAATTATAAATTCATAATATTCAGACCTTATTACGATGTATAAAAATTAAGGCCAGGATCCACCACTGATAGATGAATGAAATGTTATATAGTATAATCATTTTATTTATATAATTTGTTAATATATACTATTATATATTTTAAGCATAGGTACATTTTGTTCCAGTTTTTCAGCGAGGTATTTGAATAATTTTCACCATTTTTTTTTATTGTTCTGGATCGAAGTTGGATACTATATATGTTAGCTATTATCTATTAAAGAATACCAAATCAGTTTTGGGCAAATTGTAATCTGATTAATGATTAATGATTACGATTAAATTTTATAATCGTTAATCGCTATAAAAATTAATGTAATCGTTAATCACAATTAATAATAATTTCAAATGATTAAAAGTAATAATTTAATTATAGAATTGATTACGATTACAAAATGTATTAATTTGTAATCATGATTAATCTTTATTATTTTTTCTATAATTATTGTATTTTATATCTAATTTAAGAAAACAAATTAATTATAAAATTAATTTTACAGTAATACATTTGACATATGATAACAAAATTAACGATATAATAAAAAAAACTACGCATTTTAGAAACAAAATATTTTTTTATAACAAAATTATTGTAAATGTAATAAATAATTTGATGTCACCAAATACAGTGATCATAGATAATAATATATAAGAGTTAGGTCTTGGAAGTTATTGGAGCGTAAAAAGGAAAAATATATACATGTAAATAAGCATGAACAAATTGTAAAATACGCATGAAAAATTGTTAAATATGCGAAAAAATTTAATAAATATTCATAAAAATTCAAAAACTTCAAAACAAAATTTAAAAAAAACTATTTTATGTTGTTATTAATTTGTACTAAAACTTAAAAGTAATGGAAAAATTAATTTTAATATTTAACTGAAATTTTCAATTATGGCTGAAAAATTTGCCATTTTGACATTTGAACTGATAAAATAGTTACAAAAATAAATTCAAAAATATAGTGCATCAGAATCACGAACTAAGATATTATAAATTATAATATCATTATAGTCCGAGATCAGAAATCAGAATATTAGCGACTAGCGAGATTAAATGCACTGTGCAGTGTGCACATCGCGCACCGTTGTCGTTAAATTTATAGCTGACTGCGACGATAACAATAAATACCTACCTACATTAAATAATATTGAGTTTTATATTCATTATTGTTATTAAAATACACAGCTTAAGAAAGAAAAGATCAATTTTTTTATAAAATATAAAATAGGTACGTATGTATAATAGTATATAAAAGTCAAGAAATATATAATATTCCACTAAAATGGGCAAAATATGCATTTTTAATCATCGATTTTTAAACTCACCATTGTATAGCTCTGATAGAGAGCTTGGTTTGCTATAAATCGAGAGCATAATACAGAATAATATGCAACTCCTACAACTTTCGAGCCCTATATATAACTTACGTCCAACCCCGGGTTAAAGTAATTTTGGGCCCGTGGCCAAATAATAATAATAAACACATTATCCATATATTATAGGAAACGTACTACCCGCCAGTGGCCCACTATATTGTTCGATACCTATCCGTCGGGGCTCCGGCTCCCTGTCTCCCTACCTTATCCGGGTTTGCTTACTTTTTTTCCTAGGACTTTTTTAATAATTTATTTTACAATTTTAATTACCAAGATAAAAAATCGAAATTATTATTCATACAAAGGTCAAAGTCCAAAGACAATATACATAATATTTTATAACGATTTCTCAGTTTAATTAAGTATTGACTACCTATAGGTCAGGTATGTATAGCCAGAAAATTTATATTAGGGGCCAACAATTTTGGGTAAAAACTTAGATTTGAAGATTTGCACAGATTGAAAAATTCTCTCGAGGGTTTCTATCTTCATATACTACCCCAGACCCTTAGGCAGTATGCCAGTATCCCTTAGGTACCAAGAATCTTAATAATTTAAAATGTACCTTTGGTTGGTTAAAAAAATAATTTTCATATAATATAAATACCAATCAAAAAAAAAAATGTTTAAGCAATGTTAAATTTATTTTAACCATACGGGGTGGAACTTATATATGCCTGCAGTGCCATCAGATTGAGTTGTACAATTTCTTTTAGCATTTACATTTAATCGTAATGTATTAACACAGTCATCGTTTAAGTGTCATGAAAATAAGCAAATTTATAACTTATTGCAACTTGCAAGTAAGAAGTAACAATACATTTGAATATTTCTACATTGAGAACACATCAGTACCACCTAATCGCTAAACAATACCTAACTGATGCTGCTGAATGCTGATGCACGAGGCTGAGTCCACAGCCGTCTATTTATATCCACGATACCTACCTATTTTCTACTATATATTCGCAATATTTAACTTTAAGATAACGTTTTCTACGAAAATAAAATTTAATTTAATATATCTATATATTACTATATAAGTTATATAATAATCAAAATCATACTAAGTTATATTGTCGAATAGTTATCACAATAGATTTATTTAATGTGCATAAACTAAGCTAATAAGCTTTAACCATACCATATTTTTGATTCATAGTAAAAATAATTTGAATATGAATTTGGGGAGGGGCAGGCCGCCGGCCTTGGGCCAAAGTAAATTTAAGGGAGGCCCGGACCACCTAGGGCCTAGGCCCCCCTGGGTACGTGTCTGAACTAGATATTTAATTAACTATCATTAAGACTATTTATAAATTTCGTCAGGTAAATCATTTAGTTACAATTTATATTTATACTATATAATTGGAACGTTTGATTATGCATCACATCGTATTTTTCCTTTTACCTAATAATATGCGGTAGGTACCGTACTTTTTTTCTTTTTATGCCTCGGACTTTTTAACCACCGACTATTTGGTAGTCTAACCGCTTACGTTTTACACTATTAAATAGAGAGCTCTTTATATAGGTACTAAACTAATCACAGACTTACAGAATACAGAGAAATAGAGACTATTACAAAGTATATATTATTGTACTTAATTCTGAAACTTGAAAGCAGTCACATATCACTAGGTATACCGTATACCTCTATTGGCGGTATTATCAGTAGATCACGATTGACGATTCACAACTTAGTGCTTCATACTTAGTCGTGCATAAGGCTATTAAGTAAGTATATGGAGTATTGACATTTATTTGTGAAATCAGTCCATTGCAGTATTTATTTATTTTTATTTTTATTTCTTCAAGTAGATAATAGGGCCCTATTCAGTGCACTGAACATGTTACAATATGTATAAATATGAACTCTGCTTAAAATTAATATTTAAATTGTAAATACAATTCTGATATATACGTCATTAAATAATGTTTGTAGTGTCTTAGTGTTTGTACATGGATTTATATTTATCCCACAACTACAATGGTCAATGAGTAAAATTTTAACCAGATTTATGAAATTTGAATTCCAATAGACTGACTTTAGCACAGATTCAATCAAATTTTACGTGCCTATTTTGTGACTCAAGTACTCAAAATTCTATATTTTATATAAATAAATGTAAAGTACCTATTAGGTATTGTTATTTATGAAAAAATATTAGAGCTGTACATTTTCAAGTTTACTGTTTTCAGCTACAATTTATTTTGTCATAATTATAAGCACAGGCTATACATTTCAACTGGAAAACTTTTAACATTAAAATCAAAAACCCTCACGGCCTCACTTCTTTATACTATACTGCATTTATACTATATGTAAATATGAAAATAATTTATATAATTTATCATATATATTATACAGTAAAACTTCCGTTAACGGTCACCTCTATGTAATGGTCAATTTTTTTGGTCTTGTCGAGTGTTATCCTACCTTTGTAGGACGGGCACCTCTAAATAGCGGTCATTATTTACAGTCCCTTTGGTGACCATTATATGGAAGTTCTACTGTGTTATAAATTATTAAATTATAATGGGTCAAGGATGAGGCAAATATTTCAGTTTTGGTATTTTAAATATTAAATATCCAGAGATTAGACAATAACCTGCTATAAACTGAGGAAACATTTTCTTCTCAATTATTTAAGGTTTTTTAGATCGAAATATACTTGTAATTCAGTAAAAAGACTTTGTAATTTTTTCAAACTTTATTTCATAAATAATTTAATTGTATGCATTTAAACATAATAAATAATGATTTAATATATATATTTGACTAGAGCAAAGGATTAATCTTATTTTGCATTTAATTACAAACAAAACATATTATGTATACAGCAAATGTTACAAAACAAAATATCACAATAATGGTTGAAGAAATAATAAGAATAGTATTCTTTGATCATTTATGCTTTTACTTTTAAGTATAATAGTTTGTATCGGTATAAAAAATAAGAGATAAGAAAGACCGATAGTTATACAATACTGAATAGACTATTTCACAACCTTTGTTTTAAAATTTAAAATGTATTAAACCTTTTTTTAAAGCAATCATACGTGTTTTGGCAGCATAATAAAATAAAGCGCAACATTTCAATGGCACATTACTAATTGGTATATCGCAAAACAACAGTGCTGATATTTAAATGTGATTAAATTTAACATTTTAGGACATACACAAACAAATATACACATAGGTATAGCATAAATTTTTGATATTTATTGATGCGTGTCAATTGGATTGGACACAAATGCAGGCTTTTGATTTTGTCCATTTGGCATTATTTGCCGTGATGTTTTTGACCTAAAAAATATTTGAGTGAAGATTATAATATTGTGCATAAAACTATTAACAATACCTACTAATAACATACCGAATTTGACCGGCTAAAAGAGGGTTTATGGCATACAGCCATTCATATACTTCTTTGTCTAATAATGTTTGCATTAAGTAGCCCCTATGTTTGGTAACAACACTAAGCATAAAATAAAATAGTTTTGTTAATATTTTTTTAAACATAAAAAAAATTACAATGTACCTTAAATGTTTACCTTTTTTGTCTTATAAATTAAACTTAAATAATTAAATATCCTGAATATAATATATGTATGTGCTTAACTCATAACTATTAAAAATGTTTAGATTTTTTTTTTCTTTTTTCTTTTTTCTTTTAATGATTTATATTCTGTACTGTAATCATAGACCTTATACGTTCACCACAGGCACTACGCTCCGTCTATTAGTATAAGGTCTATGACTGTAATATTGTTATTACTTATAAGACTTCAGACAGTTGAAAACTTATAAAATAAATTGGAACTTATATATTTTTGTATTCTTGCACTATTTTTAATTAATAATATACTTTTTTAGTTTAATACTTTTAAAGTTTTTATGTTTAATGAACTGAAATGTAAATAAATTACCTGAATGAATTTGGTACTTTTACCATGGCTAATTGATCTTCAGAATATTCAACTTGAGCTGTAGTTAAGTTGATCAGTGCCCTTTCTACGGGATCTTTTTCATCTCTGAATATAAATACATATGGACGTCTTACTGTCTGAAAATTAATAAACGTGAAAAATATCTAATAACAAAATATCAACATCAATCAATTATTCTTTACTTTAAAATATGTTCTTTTATAGTCAAAAAAATGTATACAATAATTAGAAAAAATATTTACCACCCATCGTTTTTTCCATCCATTAGTTTTATGTTCTAGTATGTTCAGATAACCTTTTCTCGAAATTACAGGACTAATTCTTATCTCTTCAACTTCTGGCACATATAACACGAGTTGTGGTTCAGATGTTGATGAATGTGAAGAGACCATAACATCTTGATTAAGGTATATGGAGTCACTTATATTTGAACCACGTTGAAAACTACGGTCTGGCGAGAATAATCTAATATCAAACATTTAAAAAAAAATGTTTGCAATAATAAATAAATTTTAATTTAATAATAATTTTGTTATCATACTCATGATTTGAAATGGTAACACAACTTGATGAATGACTGATGTTTGAGTCGATTTTATCATCAGTCGGAGTTAGTACATTAGTGTAAGATTGTAACAAATTTTCCTGAAAAAGGATAATTTATTTTTGTTTATATTATTTATCAATTTAAAATATAATAGTATGACAGTATACTTTAGATGGTATTCTTCCTTGTATAAGCTTGATACATTTGGTAGCCAAGAATCGTTCTCTCTCATTCATCTGCCAAGGTTCATAAACACTAGGATCAATATTACGCAATACCACAGGACTAGGTGGCCTCATTATATCTTTAGTGGAACTTGATGCTTTGGCTATTATGTTACACACCTCCTATGATACATATGATTTATAATGAATATTAAATATAAGCTAACATGGACAAGCATAGATTAAAAACCTTTTCAGATTTGGTGATTGGTACTTTGTCAAGACCCAGGCGTTCTCTAAGAAGAATCATGTGTCTGGTACGGCCTACTTCTTCAAGTCTGGTAAGTTTCTCCAGTTCCCATTGATGGTCAAATATTAAACTGTCGCCACGCGGTTTCCAACCTTCAAGATTTTCTTCACCTCGGACGTATGTAGAACTTGTATCCAAAACACGTCTTTGTCGTCTTTGGACACCTGCACAAAATATTACAATGAACACCTACCATAATACATTTCTAAAATAGAAAAAAGCTTTAACTACAATATCTACAAGCCAACAACTCTTGTGGTTTCTACTGCATTTCTCTTTTGTCACGAAAACTACCTGGACTACCTGCTTCTGAAGCTCTTTTCAGCACAAGTTCGTAAATGCCAGATAACCGATTTGCTTCACTGTTTTTGTAATTGCCACTGAATAAATGTTTCAAGGATCTAGGTCCCGTACGTGCATCTCTACCATAGATAACCATGCTTAAGTCCTTGGTAATTATTGCTGGACATCCACAGTTTTCCAACTATAATTTATTAAATAAATTTATTAAAAAATTCTTAATTTATAAAATTATCCAATAATTGCCTCTAAATAAGCTGATATAGTCATGAATATATGTTCCCCGCCAGTAGATATTCTATTAAGAAGTATAGAATTATGTAATGAACTATCCCATGCTGCTTCAAAACGAAACATGCAACGATCTTCACCAGGTATTTCAAGGTATTCTCCAGGAAATAGGCCAAGCGAGAGTACTGAATTGTCTGTATCGTCATCTTCTGATTGTGGTATGTTACGAATACGACCCACAACAAGTTCCCGTATTTCTTTCCAACGTAGTTCTGGAGCAGTTTCATGTACTACTGTAATACGTATACGGCGCTGTAAACCTTGATGTAGCATAAACAATCCACGACATGGTAGCTCTTCACTATGATCAACCACACAAGGTACATAATCCCCATCAGGACCTAATACATATATTATATTTTATTCAAACAATATATTAATTAATTAATTAGCTTACCAAGTTCACATATTTCAAACCAAACTAATAAATCATATTTGGCATGTATATGTGATGTGCACAATGAAGGCAATACTCCAAACTTTGGAGAACGTACTGGTAAACTAATTGGTATTGAAGGAGGTAACATTCTTCTTGGAGGTTGCCGAACACTAGCATATTGATAAAATAATAAGACATTATATTTTATATTAATATTCCTGCTTTTAACTAGATATTTAATCCAACATACAAAGTACTATCTTGTTTAGCATCGTTGTGAAGTGGGTGTTTTTGATAATGTCCAAAAACTTCGAATACAATTGGCTGTGTCTTTATATATTCTATAAATGATTTTGTAACAGGAACAGTAATCTATAATAAAAAAAACATTTTATTTCATGAAACATTTTATAATTTATATTTTATATTTTATAAGGTACTACTTACATTTTGTACATGATAAAATCCAACTGGTGTGCCTTTACCACAATTTTTTACAGGTTCAGTAGAAAATGCATCATCATGTCTATGCAAGAAACTAAAAATTAAAACGTTTAATTTACAATTAATAAAATCTTTATAAAATAAAAAAAATTTAAACTTTAAAATACTTGAATTGACAAAAAATATCAGCATATTCGTCAGGAACACCAACAGCTTGTAATAAAGTAACTCTAAATGTAAAATCTTTACTAATTAACAGATGACTTGGAAGTTCTTCATCTTTGATATCAGAGGACATAGAACTATCTCCATGACCACTATCGCCATCGGCTTCAATTTCTAAATTTATTTCTTAACAATTAAATTTCTAGTAGACAATATAAAAACTATATTTAGTACCATCTCCTTTGTTGCTACTTTTTCCTGTGACAATTCTTTCAATAATATCAGTATTTTTTTTCACGGACAAACGACCTAACAGATCTTTGTCATTAAAAGAAATTTTTGCAAATTGTCTAACTCCACAAGAGTTATCAGAAGTCTCGTCTTCTATAAATATATACATAAATTTACTATATTATTTGAATATAGTTGAGAATTATTATATAATAATCAATATTATGTACCTGAAACTGCTTGTATAGCAACACGTAAGTAACCCTTGACATCACCTTTTTCATTAACAATGGATACTTTGTGTATTAAAGGTACAGGATACATGAGATTACTTAAATAGATAAACGCTCTGCCAATAAGTCTAAACCATGGAAATCTATCATAAAATGGATCTCCACCTGTAATTGCTTCTATATTAAAGTCTGGTGATGTAGGCGATATTTCAGCTTCATTTTGATACATTTCTCTCATAAGCTCTAATCTTTGTCTGTAAATGTATGCATAAAAAAAAAAACAATAATATATAAATCAATAAAAACAAAAATTGTAAATTGTCTCAACAATTTAAATGTTTTGAAATATTTATGGAAAAATTGACAAAATATAATGGGATAATTAGCCTAATATATTCTCGAAATAAGCATGTCTGACAAACCACTTAATCATTATGAATAGGACTTATATAGGGAACACTAACCTTGAGGGTATCAAATAGGAGAAAGACTTGTTAGGGGTGCAGGCAGTCAGACATTGGAAAAAATCATCCTTGAGCTCGCAAGGTGAATTCTGGGGGCTTTCAATATCCCCATTATATATTTGGCGCATTAGATCCAACCTCGTTCTAACACAAAGACAAGCGTTAGAATCACCCTACCTGATAACCTGATAAATATGAGTAACTTATAAATACTCACTTTAATTTATCTAATGTCCAATAATGAGTAGCGCCATTCTTTGTGTCAAGTACTTCGATAGCAACATATGTACGAGGAAATGGCCTATCTACATCATCATCTTCGGTCAAGAAGTCAAGAAGTAATGGAGAATACAAAGTATCTGTTAACAGCGTAAATTGAAATTGAACCTGAAAAATTAAATTAATTAAATAAAATAAAACATATTAAGCAGAGCCCTAATTAGGGTAAAGGGGCTAGGGAGGCTGCAGCTCCGGGCACGACATAATTAAGGGCCTCTATATATTACTGTAATACAGTCATATATGTTTTATTTATATCAATCAACATTAAGAGGAAGTCACACCCGCATGTGTTCTCTACGTCTTACACACATACGACATTACGCAGTCTGAGTATCACTCGCTCAATTTTGGTGTTAGAATAAAAATACCTATTACAAAATTAAAATATGACAATATTTTATAAGGCAAAGATGGTGAGTTTTTTTAAAAATTAAAATTTTGAAAAGTTAAAGGTATTTTAAAATGTTTACTATTTCTATGATGAGTGTTATATTGGGTATAATGGAAAAAACTCAAGGACTTGCCCTCAGAAATATTGTAACAATTTAATTTTATAATAGGTATTTATACTCTTAACCAAAATAATTGAGCAATTTATACTCAGACTGCGTGAACACGTTTTGTCTATATTGTACCTGTGTAAGACAGAGACAACACAAGCGGGTGTGAAGTCCTCTTATATAATTACTTATAGACTTATGGTATAATTAATTTATAATCTTAAAAATAAATTGAATATATAAAACAGATTTAGTAAAAAAAACTGAATTTATAATTTGTTAAAAGGCCCAACCAAAAAATTAGCCCCAGGCCCCAAAATGTATAAGTAGTGCTCTTAAGTTGGTCAAAATGTTATACCTTTTTCTTTAATTCGACTGATATAGCATTGGCTTCTTTTAAAAAGACAGCGTTTCCCCATAAATCATCCCGCAATGATGTAAATTGATGATATTTCCATTTACGACAGGTCGTTAAAACTAACTGATATTCCTTGTCAGTCCAATTGCATTCAGCATCAAATAATGGATTAACTGAAATTCCAATTTAAAACAATATAAAATGCTAAAACATAAATATCAAACTATATTATATACCAAAAATATCTTCTTCTTGAATAAAATCATCTGGAGTATAAGAACTGTACATTGACATAGTCATACTTTGTTCTTCAACTTGTTTCTGAAGTGCATCTATTCTAGCCTCATAATTCTGTAAGTAAGAATGAAAATGTTAGAATTGTTATTAATTATTTTCAATTTTTTTTTTTATTTACTTTGCGTTGTTCTTCAAATATTTGATCTGCTGTTTCTTTATCTTTTTTGAACTGTTCCTCAAGAGCATTTAGCTTTAGTTTCATATCTTGTTTCAAGTCTATTCCTTGTTTTTCTAATAATTCAATCTGTGCAAAGTTCCAATCAACATACTCATTACTAATTGGAGTTTCGGCAGGAGAACTCTTTTCTGGTTTAGATGTGACTAAAACATAAATTTATTTAATATTAACCAAAAATCTTAAATTATAAATGAATATTTCTATTACTTTCTTTAATATTTTCCGCCGTTACTTCTGTCTTGTTTTTATGTTCTCTGCGTTCTCTTACTAAACATTATTAATTAAAATTATTTCGTCATATGAATGATATATTTATCAGTTTACCTTGTTCTGGATGATTAAATCGGAAAACGTGATTTTTTCCAAGAATTACTCTTGAACCGGTTTTCAATACAATAGGATCAGTAAGCTCTCGTCCATTTACATAACATAAGGCACCTTTTATAGGTATTAAAGTAACGACACCATTAGAATTCTCGAACCGACAATGTTCACGTTGTATATATGAGCCACACAGTCGAATATCTTGAGTGATTTTAGATTCAGCAGATCCAACACGTGTTACACCCTCTTTGATGTAATATATAAGGCATTCAGACATAAATGGATCTTCATTTAGGTTGACTAAATGTGGAGTCTTAACAAATGATAAGCAAAATTAATTGGTTGCCAAGCTAAAATGTTGTAAAATTTACCTTTTGTGGAGAAAATACTCCAACTGTATCACCATCTTCTTTAACCGCTACTCCCATTTCAGCAAATACAGCTTCCCTTTGAATTCGTATTTCTTCTGTGCGTTTTAATTTTTCTTCCCACGTTTCATTCAGTTCTTTTATAACAAATAAATTATAACAGTTAAATTAAGTACATTATTAAGCAAGCATAGAGATATTTTTATACCAGCAATCAATTTTTCACTAGCTTGAAGTTGGTCAACAGCCTCTTCAGCAATCATAGATGAAGGAATATTAGGTTTTTCATCACCGTCCTTAAGCATTTTGACTCCGTCATCTCCTAAAAATAAATTTAAAATTATTATAAATGTACAATAGAGTATATATTTTGAATGATGCAGATAATGGTAGCTAAGCGCAAATATTATTATTTTAGTTGTTTATAGAGAATATAAGTATAATTAATATAATGTATTATATATGTCAAAGCCAAGCTAGCTTTATGGAAACAGGACACTGAAAGCATGAGAGGTGACCCCTACTTACGGTTTTCTTTTAGTTTCCCATAAACCATTTTACCACCTGATGTTCATAAAAATAAAAACCACTGTCACCAAACTAATTGAGATAAACACTTAATTTAGTTGGTAAATAAATAATAAAAAATATACCTTCTTGTACTACAATTCCTTCAGCTTTTAATAAGTCTCGAAGTCTTTGTATTTCTTCTTTGAGTTCTCGGATAAGTTTAGCATTAGCATCTTCATTAACAATAGCTTTGCATACTATTTGTTTTGCACGGTCAGCATACCTATAATAAAATAGAATAACATTGATCAATAAAAATTATTACAAGTTCATATCATTCATATCTTGCCGTAAAGTAGATAATGTTTCATCATAATTAATATCTGCAGGACTAATAGCAGCAATCATTGCAGTCTTAGAGTTTCCCCCAAGATTCTCTCTCAAGAGCCAAGTTAAAACGGAGTCACGGTATGGAATAAAATCTCCTTTTTTCTTTTTTTTAGAAGCCTAATTTAATGAAATAGAAAAATATAATAAATGTCAAATAAATATAAACAAAAATACTTACTGACTATTAGTCATTTGAAAATTGAAAAGCATGAAAAACAAATATAATAATATAATATATTTATATAACATTTATAATTTTAGTTATATTCAAAATAAAGTATACCAAAAGTACTTTAAAATACTTTTTTATATCATTTTTGGAAAATTAAAAAAATACAATCTCAATATTTTAAAATATTTTTTAGTTATTGTATACTACAAATAGTTTGGATTTTTTTTTTTTAAAATTAACTAGGTACTTCCTTAAATTGGGAAAGTTATTGTAAAATATAAATAACTAGGATAATCAATATTAATATAATATACTGTTGTGTAATCACTAAATTAAAAAGATATTTACAATTATATATACATCATTGGCATACATACCATTTCAGCTAATCCAGATATAACTTTTCCTAGGGTAGTCAAACTTTTGTTAATATTTGCACCTTCTTTAAGTCTAGTTCCTTTCGCACCAGTTGAGTCTGCTCTTTCTGAACCAGCTAAATCGACTAGTGATATTTTACTAACTTTTTCAGTAGTTAGCTGAGTCATTTCATCTAGCCGTTTTTGAGTAAAGAATATAGTAAAAACTGCATGGGAACGACTAGATGTTTCATTCATATTTGTAGCTGCAACTGTTCTGATAGAAATAAATAAAAAAAAACAAATGAAAAAATCATTTTTAAAAAATAATAAAAATAATAGTTGATTAAAATAAAATTAATTAGAGCTTTGAAAAAATAAATGTATACCTTTTAAAGATTTTAAACATATCAAAATGTTTACCTGGCTTTGTTGCCTTCGTCAATAAGATCATGGATATTTTGGTAAGTGGTAACAGCAAGTTTTGATAAATCTTCTACATAAGGTCCTAATAAGGGATGTTCACGAACTCGAAGATTACCTTTATTTTTGGGATTTAATAGATCGCGAACACGTTCACAGTATATTTCCATATAACTAACCTAAAATTAAAATATAGATATATAATTATAAATATTATTTTTAAATTTAGTATTTTTAACCTCAACAGAATATTGTAATTCATCGCTGGTAGTTGATCTAATTCTGTGAAATAAATCTTTACAAATTAATGGTATTATGCCTTCTTGACCTTCTTCTTCTTGCCGCCCCATCATAGTGTATGATTTTCCAGCTCCTGTTTGACCATATGCAAATATGCATACATTATAGCCTAAATTAATACAAACAACTATTTGTTAGTAAAAGAGATGGTAATAGTAGCATTAATAGTTGAAAGTAAAATGGTAATAAATATTACTGACGTCATAAGACACTAATCAGTCACTCCAAAAGTTGTGGTTTTCAAGAAACAATAAAACAGTATTTGGACATAGGTACTGCTAATTTGCATCTTATCTTATTTTCTTATCAATTTATATTGATTAATAATCAATTAAGAATTAAAATATCTATTGATAGACACCAAAAACTCGATTTCGACAAAAAAGGAGTTACTGCTTAATGGCTTATGACGGCGGCAGTATAGGTACCTTCAAAAGCATGCTGCAACATTTCTTCACCAATATCTCTATATACCATAGTCTGGGATGCAAAATTTGGATCTGAAGGCTAAAATAAAGGAACATGGAAATTTATTTAGCAAAAAATAGAGTTGAATTTGTTACTTACATTTTGAGACCAGTAAGAATAGTCAAAATTAAAGCTTTTTGTAGCATCCTTAACATTAGATGGGAGTTTTGGATTCGTTATAGCTGCAAAATTAAAAATTTACAAAAAACATAAATTGCATTATTGCGTTCACAATATAGGTACCATTTAGATTATTTTTGAAAATATAAATTATAAATGTAATGGTTTTAGAATGTTTAATTTTTTGTTCCAAACGCTTATATAATATATTGAATAGTATTAAATGAAAGCTTTTTCCCAAAAATATATCTTAAGACTCCTTTAGTTTACAAAATAATATACATATTGCAATTTAAAACTCTTCAACCACGAACAGTTACATAAAAATAAATAATGTATTTTAAAAAAAAAACTTTTCATGATATTTTATAGATAATAAAAATACTACACTACATACAAGATAATTTTAAAATTCATGGTCTACTATTATTTATATTATTAATTTGAGTAGATAACTACTTATTAATAGTAATGTATATTATACAAAAGAATGTTTCAACCCCTCTCCCCCTCCCACCTTCTATGAAAACATTTTTACTTATATATTAGGATTTACTTTTAATTGTAAAAATTTAATACATTTAATTTATATAAAATATGATTTTTTCCCCCTCCCCATCCCGCAATTTGTTTGTGTGTACCTGTCTGTTAATTAGTATTATTATAACATTTTTATCAATTAGATATTTGATAAATAAAAAGTTCATATTTTTTAATATTTTTTATTATTAGAATGAAAACAATTTGTGATCAATATACATTATTTATATATATATATATATATATATACCGTGTGTCCGTGAAAACAGGGTACACTGTATAATTAAACTACCCATATTACTCAGTAGTCAGTACCCTACATATATTTGAATTCTGTTTGCAGAACATGAAACTAAACTATTGGATCATTCATCTTCTGTAGACGGGTAGACGAAATTCTAAAATATAATATGTATAGGAAATTGAATACCTAATGTAGGTAACTGAGTTATAGAGTGTACCCAATTTTCGAGGACACACGATATATAAAATAAATCGTTTCTATAGTTTCTATACTATAGATCATTGCACGACATTTAGGGAGGGGCCAATTTTTTTATATCTTTATATTTTGAAAGTTTTGAATAACGAAACTTACATGTAGTGTAACCAGCCATTTCTATGATGCATTTACAATCTCTAGATATTTCTCGATTGTTATAAGGCCGTACTCGAACGGCTACTTTCACAGAAGACATGATTGACGCCTTTTATGATTGTACCTATATGATGTGACGTTATTTAAATGATCTTGCTCCTACTCTATAAGACTATAAAATACATAAGTAAACATTAAATATAAAATATAAAAAGGTTTCTATTTTAATCAAAACAAGTTAAAGTATATGAATAATAAATTACCTGTAATTTAAATATCACAACATAGGTGGTGAAAATGTTCGACCTACAGACACGAACTCATCAGCCTCCATCAGTAGACTACTTGTGTATACCCCTTAAGTTGCGCCTGTGCATGGCCAAAGAAAGCAAGGGTGAAAATCAATAACAGGGATGTCGGGCGGGGGTTTAAGGGTGACGTCATTTCTAGGCTTCCGCCCACTCAGTATGTAGCTGCAGGACTAGGGCAATGGATTAATGTTGAAACTCTATACAAAATATAGACGTTAAAATATATTAAAACATTTTGAGTATTATAAGTGCAATAAAAAGTAATTTTGTTACACAAATTATTTTAGTTTCGATAGCGTTAGGTATTGGAGAATATTTATTTCATAAAACCTTTTGGCTAAATATCAAGGACAGAGGTTGTAAAAATACAGTCGGGTAGGCAATCATATTAAAGAGGAGGTCGATATCAGTCTATGTGGCGCCCAGGAAATTGCTTGCGGCTTGTCCACAAGACCTGCCCACCACATAAAATATTATGATCAGATAGGTAGATATTATGCACATGCATCGGATACTGTTAAATTTGATACATTTTAAAATATAAGCGGTTTTGTAGCTACGCATGAATGAAAAAAATCTGAATAAAATATTATACTACAAATTCACAGCAACATGTCCAGCACACATCCGATATATACACGATATAATATGTAATATCCGTAGTGCCCATTGATATACAAATTACAATAATTCATTCATATATAATAATATAATAGGTAATTAATACCTATAAACAAGTTATGATTTTTTTTAACGTGATGAACCACTTATTATTTCGGTAATTTCTGATTGCCAAACAAAAATTGTTTTAATGTGGATTCAACTTTTTAAATAGGTAGTTATTAATTATATAATAAATAGAAGTTTGAAAATAAATTGTAAAAAACGGGTAAGTGGGTGTTGCCGAGCTGTACAGTAGGCATTGGCGCAAATTTACTATTTTGGGGGGAGGCTCAAGCCCCCTTCCCATAGGCCATTGCTTAGTACTACAGAATATAAAAATTAGTACTAATTAGAAGATTTTGAACTGGGGGGACTTGACCGACATTTGGGGGGATTAAGCCCCCCTCCCCCTATTTGCGCCAATGCATCGTTTATACAAGTGGGTCACTAGGTAATAGATGGTGTTAAATTTGAATTCAATGATATAAAATCATTGTATAATAAAAACAATTCTGGACGAAGACTGTCTGCTAACTTATTAAAAATACTTAGTATATTTGATGATATTATTGTGACTAAAATGATGCTAAATTGTCATTTCTTTCTCCGTCTTACAAGTGCGTAACATAGTAAATTTACGCTCAACAGATCACGTTTAGCTAATTAACTCCGTTACTCGTTAGTTTAAAAATTAGAGTGAATCGACCTATTATGAAACCTATGATATCGACCTATGGATCTTTATCAGCTGCTATTTTAACTACTTATGAGGAACATTGTATAAAAATTTCAAACTTTTTGAACCAACGAATTCAATTTTATAGACAGAATAAAAAACTAAAAAATTTCAAATTTTAAATGTCTACGAATAACTCAAAACAAATAGTAATATTTTGAAAATGTTATCATGTATAGAAAATGATGAAAGTTTCAAGTAACTACTGTTATTAATTTTTTAATAACGACAAAATAAAAAGCGGGTAAGTGTATGTCGCTTTGCTGTACAGTAGGTTACCAGTGGCCAGTGGGTCAATGTATAATGGATTGTATATTATACTTTAATTCAATGATAATATCAATGGTGGCATTAAATAACTATTGAGAAAATCGAAAAATTACCTTTCTAAAGTACTATCTTGATCCAATTTGCTAAGAGATACAATACTATATGTTGAAACTGAAGCAATCTTTCTGGTAGAGATTTTCTATACAGGATAAATAATTAAAAAAAATCCATTGTAAAACCACTAGCTTCCTCGTTCCGCTTAGAATATCACGGGTGAATATCCATCATAACGCTCGCAAAAGCTAATTTGACTTTCCAGTAAACATTTTTGTGTTAAATGTAGGAAAACTTAAGGGGAATTTTCTATCAACATTTCTAATGTAAGGTATGAGAGGAAAAATGAATAAGTTTCTTAATGAAAAATAGTTTGAACATTTTCGAAATTTCGTCAAAATAACTAGCTCAAATAGAAATTTTCATTCATTTAAAATGCTAATATAAATATTTGGTTAAAATTTTAAAGATCTACGATTATTTGTTTTTGAATTACAACAAAAAAATAAACTAGATTTTTTTCAAAAATTAGTTTTGCTTACAAATTACCACTTGTTTTTGTTTTTCTTGACGCTCTCTAAAACTACTTTTAATTTTTTAATGTTAACCCCCAAAAGTACTAACTATATTCGCTTTTCTATCAGAAAATGCTGACATTGAAAAGATAGGTATATAAGGTACATAGCCACATAGGTATATAAAAATTAACAATTAGATTGATATCAATTTAATATTTTAAGAAAAAGAAAAGGAGGGATCCAAATAAGATACATTTTTGTTACATGTAACGACGGAGTGGTTTTTTTTTTTTGTTATAATAAAAATGAAACATTAAGATGTGAAATGAAACAGAACAACGTGTGATTCGAAATGGTGCTATAAAATTAATTTGAGAAAATAACGTAGAAGACTTGATTTTGCCATTAAGTAGGTTAATTTTTAATAAAATTAAAATATTTTTAAAAAATTAGCTCCGTGATTTTGATTAGCAAAGAAAGTAAGCGTAAATTATATTCCTCCGCAATTTTTAGTACACCAAATTTAATATATTTTTGTTAAATTATAATATATTTGAATATTGTACCTATTATATTATTTTCCCAACTCTCATGGAAACTTAGGATATATAGGTATAGTTGGCGTGGGATTTATTTGGAAAAACCTTGATTTTCTAATCGGTAATTATGTGTTGCCTGTTTTATGGATATTGCACAACTCAGGAAAATTGACTCTTTTACAATTAAAAAATCTTCGATCCTATTTTAAATTCTGAGCGGAGCGATAAATGTACCTATTGATTTTACAATAATGTGTTTTTTTATTTAAGTTTTTTTTAATTTTTTATGATTGTGAACACGATAAGTAGTCGAAAAAATGGTTCGATTTTCAATTTCAGTCTCTTGATGGTAAAGTGTTGACGCATAGTCATGAGGTCATAATATTTCAATTTGTGTTCAAAAGCGCCGAGAAAAATAAAGAAAACAATTAAGGAAAACCGGGAATTTTTACGCTAAATCGATTTTCAACAAAATCGAGTTTAGTTTTTGGTGTAACTCTAAAACAAATGACCGTAGATACTTGGAATTTTCACTGGTTGTTTATATTAGAATTTTCTATACACGATAAAATTTCCTAAATTATATAGATTTGTTTTGAACTGTTTACGGACATTTTCAGTTTTTATTTCTATGAATGTCAATTTTATTTGTCGGGTAAAAAAGATTGAAAATGTAATACAAGGGGCTTAATATATTGTTACAATGACATTTGAAAAATATTAAAAATTCATAAACACAATTTTTTTTTAGGAGCATTTAAAGTTCAAATTTTGACAAAAGGCGTAAAAATCACGAAAATGTGCAAATTCATTTGAGTTAGAATTCCTTAAAATTTCTCTTTTGAAATCTAAAATTTTAAAATTTAATGCAAGATTCTTCATAAGTTTTTTTACCTTTATCAAAAAAAAAATGTCTACCGGAAAGTCATATTACATTTTTAGGAGCGTTTGAAGTTAAAATTTTTACAACATTGGATATTTACTCAATTTTTCATGTAGCGATTTTCTTATTTTTTTATAGTTCAAAAACGAATAACCATAGACACTTTAGATTTATATCATATTATGTTTATTTTATCAATTCTTAGACTTGATACAATTTTAAAAATATTTGTTTTGAGCTGTTTACGGACAATTTAAAATTTTAATTATTTTAGCTTATTTTTTTGTTAAATATCAATTAAATGTTATTTGTTAGGCCAAAAAGCGTCAAAATGTAATACAAAGCTCCTGATTTATTTGCTTAAATAGCAGTTGAAAAATATTAAAAATACATATTATGCACAATTTTTTTTTATAAGCGTTTAAAGTTCGATTTTTGACAAAAGTCAACATTTATCGAATTTAAAATTTAAAAATGATTTTGTTGTTGAAAATATAAAAAATGTTCAACTTTTATAGCTAAGGATTGAAAACATACAACAAGTAGGTTATTCTGTAACCAAAAAATCTCAAAAATATAAAAAACACATTTTTTTTATAGTTATTTTATGTTCAAATGTTGAGGGTATTACATATTAAATAACTAAGAATAACGATTCCCGCTATTTGGTTGTAATTTTTATAATATTAATTCAACTAACCGACTACCGTATTAATAATAAGTAATAACAATATAAATATAATATAAAATATCCACACTGACAAACCGTCACCGCTCAGAATTGTTTTTCGTATACAAATATACAATGTCAATTATATTATATCATTGAATTCAAATTTAATACCATCTTTTATACAGTGACCCACTTGTAACCTACCGTACAGCAGAGCGACATCCACTCACCCACCTTTTTATTATTGTTTTTCCTTTATTTATCTGGTATATCACAAATTAAAAGTATTTAAATTGTATATTATACGCTGCAATTTTTATTAGTGGGTACACAATTAAGTTTAATATTGCATGAAACACGGATGAACTGATTTTGATAAGTATTGTTTTACCTGTATTTTATGTTTGATCAAATCAACCCAAATATTATAACAAATATTTTGATAATTATATCTTGCTTAAATCGAACCCTAATAAAAGTATTTGGTGATAAATAAAAGTTATGATAGTTATGTTATATTATATTGTAATTCATTTTTTTTTCATGATTATTTTGAAATGTATTGAGCATTTTTTACATTATAAATTGCATTTATACAATTTTCTACCAGAAACCATACTCAAAGAAGATTGAAACAAAAAATACAAAAAAAAAACATAAATTATCGTAAAATCAATATTAGTAGGGTAGGTTAAATATTTTATTGAACCTAGTATTTTCATTATTCATTTTCACTTATTGGTAGAAGCAAATACCTAACATTAATGGATTTCGATTAAGAGGTATTTAAAAATTTTTTTCATTATTTCCCTTTGTACAGAGAATTATTGTTTATATTTAAAAAAGACAAATATACAGTATTATTAGTTATATACAGTGTCAGACTTCAAAAAGGATTAACGAGCATTTTAGTTTAAAATCCTTTCAAAAAATTGTACTTGCCAGAGATTACCAATGTATGGTATGACATTATTCATTAATGACGGTGCTCCCACAAACGTAAATGTTGTATGATTTTGTAAATCTATTTCCAACTAAAATAATAAATAATATGTATATACTATACATTATACAATAGCACAAGCGCAGAATGTCATTCTTAATTATAGGTACCATGGTCCACGGAAATCATATTGAAATGATCTGCACAAAACTAACTGCTTGAAACCACATTTATCCAGCCATCTAGGTAATAGCACAGATAATATAATTTTACATGATTTAATATAAAGTTTATTATATCATTTGATTTCATATAAAATATTATAAATTAATAAAATTAATTATTATAAAAATATAATACAAGTAGGTATACAACTTTTATATTATAATCAGTAATCACTGATTAGAAAGAATCGGAACAGATGGTAATTTATATTATCTACAACAGTACAACCATAGAATATTCTATGGTACAACTTACTGCTTATATAAGATCTACGAAACTGTAAACATCATCAAAAATATTTTGTGATAACACTGTTACTATTGCTTATGTGTAACTATATACGTACGAATCACGACCACCGACCACGATTTAATACCTACATGGCTGCACATTTTCTTACGACTCGCGAGTGAAATTAATTCTTATTAAAATATGAGTTAAGACAATATGTCAGTAAACCAAATTTAACGTAGTTGTAGAGATTTTACGTCACATCTGAAATGAATGTTTTATTTTAAATACACGAAAAAATGATTACAACCATCCATACGAAAATACAATAGCCGAGCACAACAAATACAATCGAAGAACAAATCATTTTTAACAGATAACGAATTTAAAGGTAAAATTTCTTTTGAATATTATGTTGTTCATTGCACATCATTCAACTGTTTAAGAGCTTATGACTTGGTTGATCGTTCGTTGACACTTGACACCCCTTTATGCTTTAAAGGATCATGAATTTTTAATCATGAGAGACGGTTGGTCATCTCCATGCTATTTAACTCTTGTGTAATTAAAGTTTAAAAAAATTTTTAATTAATTTTTCTTATACAAATTGTATGTATTTTAATTAAATTGAGTAAACTAACCCATAATTTATAGTATGTAATTACCTACCGTACAATACTATAACATAATATAGGTTAGGTTTTAACTATTATTTTGTTATTGTCTTGATCTACTTTAAATTCCTAGAAGTCTTCAATAGCTAATGGATTATGCAAAAAAATTATTAAAAATCTGGGAACTCGCTCTGCTGTATTGTAGATTTCAACAGGAGCAGAGTGGCTCTATAATCCTTACCGGGAAAGCAGATATTTCAGGTCACTTACATCACTTAAAATTTATCCTACTAGCAATAATGTGGATTATAGGTACAGGGCAGTTTAAATAATAAGTTGTAAACTTGTACATTTGATCACCACACATTTTTTCCATGGTATCAACCATCATAATATTGAAACCTAAAAACTTTCTGTAAGGATTATCAGGGGAGCACCCATGATTTATTTTTATTGGGCGGGGGGGGGGGGGCCTAAATAAAATAATTTTTAAATAAGTGCGGAAATCTGAAAGCACGCCATTGCACGGTCTTATACTCCGCGCCACAGAAAGAACCCATTTCTCGACCAAAATATGTTAGATTCCGCGCATCGCCACGTATTTGACATACACTAAATGGCACAAAGTGGGGAATGCCTACAGTCTGCATGCGCGAAACAGGTTCCTTCTCTCGTGGCACAGAGTATAGTTAGATAGTTGGTAATTTTTTATATTATAATTTAAAGTTGATACCTAATAAAATGTTAGTGGCCAATATTTTTTTTGGGGTGGGCTTAACCCTGTTAGCCTCCCTCCCCCCTTGGGTGTGCCCTTGAGCACTATTCACACAATTAAATGACCCCATTAATCTACACTTAATTCTATACATTTGTTCTATAAATTAAATTTTAACCATCTACTTTTGGAAATTCTGACAAATTATAATTCAAATACCTAATTTATAAATATCATCACCAAGACCCAGAATAAGTATGTTAAACATTTTAAAGTTATAACTTAAGTATATGCTTAATAAAGAAAAAAAATTATGCTGATATATTTCTGATAATTTCAAATTGATAATAAACTAATCTTATGAGGATCCACGTCACCTCGTGTTAAAAAATTCCCCATTACAAACCGAGAATCCTGGCCATGCCACTGATTACAGATATACCAAATACAGTTAAGATTTATAGTTATATAGATTATATCTGTATAAAAATACAAATGTTATCAACTTACCTTGTAAGCAAGTTAAAACATAATTCTTATTTTGGTTATTACAGAATTCAATTAGAAAATCACACGGTTCCATCTATCAATAAATATGGATGTTAAATTGAGTTTAATCCTTATGCTATCATTGCCATTAGTAACACCAATACGTTGGCTTATGCATCCAAACACTCAAAAATGTTTACGTGAAGAACTCAGACAAAATGTATTAGTCAAAGGTGATTATGAGATTGCACCAATTGATGGTCAATTTATGGATTATATTGTGAGGGATTCTAAAGGACACATCTTAGCTAATAAACAAGACATTACCAAAGGAAAGTTTACGTTTAGTACTGAAAATTATGATATGTTTGAAATTTGCTTTACTTCCCGTGTACCTGGGTATCAACGAGGAATTTTGCAGGAGGTTGCATTAAATATTAAAACTGGTGTTGAGGCAAAAACATATGAAGGAATTGGAGAGGTGGCTAAATTGAAACCTTTGGAATTGGATCTGAAAATGTTAGAAGATTTATCATCGTCTATTGTTCAAGATTTTTCTGACATGAAGCATCGTGCCGAAGAAATGCGTAATACAAATGAATCAACAAGCAGGAGAGTACATTGGTTTAGTATGTTTAGTATTATTTGTTTATTCGGATTGAGTGTATGGCAGATCTTGTACTTAAGGAGATATTTTAAAGCTAAGAAACTCATTGAGTAATATTAATTTGTTTCTATTAAAAATGTGTTTTTTTTCTCTAACAAGTCTTACATTAAAATATATATAAATTGTAATTACAACTTAAATTGTGGTTTAATACATTTTATATGCATGAATTAATATATTTACATTTAATAAAAAATATTCAATTTATTATGTTTTATCATTCCAATAGAAGTTTTTTTTTTTTTTTTAAATTTGGCTTTTATTAGAAGAATTACAATCTATACAAGGTACAATAAGTAAAAGTAATAACAATTAACAGACAAATAACAAGAATAATTACATGAGGAGGGAGTCACACATTTGTAACACCTCAAATATATATAAGTTTTAAACTTAAGTAATCATGTCACGGCACCATTTCCTTTTCAGACGTCTGGTTGGATTACCTGGAAGTGTTAGTGAACCTAATTCATTGATTAGTTGATTAGGAATAGCTTGGAGTTTGGCGTGGAAGCGTTTGTAGTAGACAGCAGCTGTATGGTCGATGGATGGTAATTTGAGGTCGGAGTTTATGGTCTCGTTCGAGACGAACCAGGGTGCACCAGTGATTAAGCGAAGAGTGATGTTTTGGAACGCTTGTATGGTTCTCTTGTTTGAGTTCTTAGCGGAACCCCAGATTACAATACCGTAAGTCCATATTGGTTGAAGAAGAGCTTTATAAAGAATGATTTTGATGGGTAAGGTAAGGTTCGAACGAAGTAGTGGTCTTAGCAGGTGAAGTCTAGAGTTAAGTCTCTTACGCTTATCTTTAAGATGGAGAGACCAGGTAAGGCGTCTGTCGAATGTAAGACCCAGATATTTAACTTCTGTTGAATGAGGAATGACGATGTTGTTGATTGTTACTGCTGGACAGTTTAGAGGTCTGAGTGAGAAAGTCACAAAAGAGGACTTGGATTCATTAATTTTTATTTTCCAATTGGTGAACCACTGTGAGAGAGTATTTAGGTGAGTTTGAAGTTGATGAGATGCGGTGGTATGGTCAGAAGAAACTGATAATAGGGCAGTATCATCAGCATATGTTCCAACTAAGGTATTTTCAGTTGTGGGCAGGTCCGATGTATATATGGTGTATAAGAAAGGAGCAATATCGCTGCCTTGAGGGACACCAGCATATATAGGATATTGTTTTGAGTGTTGTAAATTATGTCGGACATTAAAAGAGCGGTTGGCAAGATAGGATTTAAGTATTAGGTATAAAGGGGCTGGAAAAATATTTTTTAATTTGAAAAGGAGACCGTCATGCCAGACGGTATCAAATGCTTTCGCAACGTCCAGAAAAACACCGGCGCAGTATTTTTTGGTTTCGAGTGCTGCGGAGATAGTGTCCGCAACCCTGTGAAGTTGATGAGTTGTGGCATGGTGAGCACGAAAGCCGAACTGGAAGTTTGGAATGCTGTTTTTTGATTGTGCTATGGTGGTGATTCGCTTGAGAATGATTTTTTCAAGGATTTTACCCAGAACTGGTAGTAAGCTGATGGGCCTGTACGAGGAGGGGTTTTCTGGAGGCTTACCAGGTTTGAGTACTGTAACAATAACAGATGCTTTCCAGGTAGTTGGGAAATAAGATAACCGAAGGGCAGCATTATAGATATGAGTAAGATGAACGATCGATTTCATAGGTAGATTTTTGACGACTTTGTTAGAGATGAGGTCATGACCTGGGGATTTGTTGTTTGCCAGTTTTTTAATAATACCCACTATTTCCACTGGGGAAGTAGGTTTTGTAGGTCCAATAGAAGTTATATAAAAAAATTATCATTACATTTTCTGACGTTGGATACTAAATAAATAGTATAACAGTGGCAAATGCCGACCCGAAGTATGGGCATGATGTTCATATATAAACATTATCATTGCATGCATGGTAAAGACAAATATTATTTATTAATTGGGGAAACACAATTTAATGAGCATTGAAGATGCCTCGGTGGTTAGTACAAATAGTGCAATGACTCGCGGTAACAAATCAATTCACTCTAGTAACAGGGTAAAATAGATTATACTAAACGTGAAATTGTAAATTTATATTAAGTGTTTGCAAGGCGGAGACAATGTATGCTGATAATTGATAATATAATTGAAACTGTACCAATGATGTTTAATAATCATTTGAGTAAGTAAGTACTTCATAATTTAACAAAACATTATTTTACTACTAAAATACTACATACCTACTAAATAAATTGTTATTTATTGTATATTCATGGACACAGACTATTAGGGTGCTGTGATGTTCAAGCACCCCAAGACCCATTCCATGGGCTGCGAAAATGAATGAAGCAATATGTAATATAATATGCAAGCACTAAGCACTAAGCACCTAATAAATATATTTGTTAGATATGAAGTAAACTTTTTTAACCCTTTCACTGCTAGACTATTTATGCACTGCAATCTGTGTATGCTAAGTAAAATAAAATATTGTAATTAAATAATTATTATTTTTTTTTAAATTTGAATTTTGAGATCTATATGATTTAATGATGCGAGCCCAGGTTTCCTAAAATTGTACGGTTACCAGAAAATAATAATATTATTGTTAAAATTTGAACTTTGAATGCTTATAAAAAAAAAAATGTGAGCATACAATAGTAGCTGTCTAATAGGAACACAGATAATTTATACAGTCGCGTTATTGATACAAAATATAGTGGGACAGCCCAGTAGCATATTAAAACATTGAAAATCAATTGAATTATTGAAACATGTCATTTATTTGAAACAATTAGACCAAGGTCAACAAAATCCAGTTTAAATATACAGCCAATCTCAGAAGATGTGTATGGAGACTGGATTGATGTGAGCTCACACTTTGAAACAGAAGTTGAGAGGTTTCACAGGAGACAGAAAGATACCCTATCCAACAAAGAAATTGTGAAAGCTTATATTAGTGTCCTCAGGAGAACATCCAACACCATGCAGATCTTTGGAGGCTTTGAGAAGCATTACTCTTATAAAAGTATGGTCATCAATAGTCAAGAACACAAACATTGATAGATAGAATTTATACACAACATTTAAAACAATATAAAATGTGATAAATATCACAATAGTCGATAATATATGTAATAATGCTTCAGTTTTTTTTTTTTTTTGTAGTATAAATTAAGTTAAAAATTAATTCAGTAACCAGTCGCCTCTTGGAGACAAGCCATTTAATTGACACATTTCCCTTTGGTCCGAAAGTGTTCCTAAATAAGCGGCTTCTACTGCATATCTTTGATGTTTTCAAACTGTTATTATAACAACTTATGAAGAACCTTGTATCATATCTTCACACTTTTTGACCAGGTATTATTTTTTTTAATATTATTTTAAGTAGCTCAAAAATATTTTGAAAATTTTAACTTGTGTGGTAAATGGTCATATAAACATTTGGTGAAAATTTAAGGTATCTCTACAGTTATTTGTATTTGAGTTATTACGAAAAAAAACAAAATCAATTTTGTCAAAAACTGGTTTTACGTAAAAGTTCCAGTTTTTTGTTAATTTTTTTTATTGTTCCTTACGCTTTTGAAAACTCCTGGAAAATTTTGATTTTTCCCTTTCTAAGATCCTTTCTAGATTCAATTTCTACCTGAAATCACCTACAAAGTTCAATGTTGAAACAACAACCAATTTTCATGTACACACCAAAAACAAAACACACATTATTGTAAAATCAATTCATATTTGAATGAATAATAATTTCACTGCTGAGTATTTAAAATTATTTAATAAGTAAATATTATATTATCCTATAAAATATATCTTTTAGTATTGATAATTTTATAAGAGAATATGAGAAGTAGAAAGCTTCAGAACATTCCTCTTTGTTGTTTGTTTCTTGCGGCATTTCTCCTGTTATGGTTCCCGCTGAATGCTTTGTTTTCATTTTTCCTCTGCCGGTCCAACTCAACATTTGATCCGGATGAGGTAGCTGACGAAGAAGCTGCTTGTGGTTTACCTTACATAAATACACGTTTTCAAAATGTTTTTCTTTTTTTTGGTTTTACTGGCTAATACTTACTTCGGTTGGATCTATTAGATTGTTTTGCAGCATATCTCCTAGCTTGTCGTTCACGAACTTCTTCAGGATTTTCACAGAATGGTTGAAAATTTAAAACTTGTTGTGGTTCATCATCTGAAAACTCTTCTTCTACAAATTCAGTTACAGCTTTTTTCTCTATTAAAACCCTTGGTATAACATCTGGTCTTCTTTTTTCATTTTCGTCTGTTGGTTCTGGTATAACATATTCAACTTCATCATATGTATCATCATATTCATCATTATAATACGACTCTAATTCAGCACATGTAATTTCAGTGAAATTATATTTTTCATAAAATGGCCGCATTTCATTTCGGAAAGATTTATCGTCTAAGACTGCTTTCAGTTTTTTAAGTTTCTTATTTCTAAAAAAAATAAAATATAATATAAATACACATAAATTATCGTATATTGATACATATTGTTATATTTCATTTCTTTAAGTAATAAAGCCTACCCTTTAATTGAAGGATCGTAACCAGAAGCAGTATCCTCATACTCTGTCATCAAAGGAAGATTAAATTCATACTGAGTAAGTTCTAACGGAAGACAATCTTCCAAGACCATATTTATAACTTTTTCGGAATCCATGTCATAATATTCTAAACATTTCTAAAAAATAAAGAAATATCAAATATAATTAAATGATAGAATTAAATATTATGAATTAACTAACCTGGATGAATCCATCTCCCAAATGGGGTAATAAATCTTTTACATTATTTATAAGGGACCGCAATTTTGCATTTTCTATATTTGTACTACTGGTTTGTACCTAAAAATACAAATTCACAATTATTGTTTTAAATTTATATAAAATAACTAGCTGATCTCGTTGCCCATTAGAAATGCCAACTCTTTATGAATAATATGTTTTATTTTATAATAAAACAGTTACCATAAAAACAATTTTCAAAATATCGCAACCAATAATTATTATTATAATTGCTTCAAAACCCATGGTAACGATGGTTGGTTGCCATAGTAATATGGACATACAGACAAATATACATACATTCATTATATATATATAGATTAAAAAACTTGAAAAAATGATTTACCTCTAACTGTTGTTCTTGTAATTCTTTTTGTTCGAGTTCAGTATATGGTTTATTAATTAATTCCAATGATTTTAATAAATAATCATATCTTGTTAAGTCTCTAAATGGTGTTATTTCTATTAAAATATTTTCAAATAAGCTATTATCACTAAAAAATCTTACATTTCTTTATTAGATTTTTGATATTTCTTTATATCTTTAGTTAAGTTATATACAACATTATAGTCATTGACAAATTCATTATATGCTAATAGCTCACTGACAGCTCCTAAATATTCTTCTACTGCACTCTCTGATCTTTATAAACAAAATTAATATTAAACTTTTTTTAGAAATATAATTAAGTTAAGATAGGTATATATTTACTTATTTGTAGTTTTAGTAGGTATATGAATTAAACACTGTTTAACACTTTTCACAAGTAATAATCTTGATGCGTGTAGCTTTTCTTGGAATTTTTCTAACTTATTCATAGCAATTACTTTCTTATAAATTAGTGGTTTTATACTATGATAGAAGGAAGCTATTCTAAAAAAACATAATAGAAAAACAAAAAAATAAAATATAGAAATTAATTAAAAATAATTGGGTTTTATGTTTGTCATACATACTTAAGATGTAATTTCTCTTGGTAGAAAAAAATAGAAGCCAATGGATAAATTTCCAAAAAATTTGAAATACTATATGATGTGTCTAATAAAAAATTAATAATATCTTCTATCATACAAAGATTTGTTTCTTCAATTTCAGTAGAGGTTTTATTACTTTGAGATATGTGATTACCATAATCAATCTCTAATTCAATTTTATCTTGAAATTGACTTAAACACTAACAATTTTGTTATTTAAAATATTTAAAACAAAAATTACATTTAATTAATTATTTTATGTGACTCACTTTAATTGTAAATTGAATAGAGTGTATTAAATTTTCTTTGTATAATTTTTGACAAGTAAACAGTTCATTGAAAATTATTTCTAACTCCTTTTTATATGATTGACCATAAATGGAACATATATCATATAACATAGGAATACTTATGATATTGTTATTGCATAACAAGCTCCACATATAATGAGGTGACATAAAATTCTCCTAATAAAATAAAATAAAATAAAAACAATAATACATTTTTTAAGAACATTGTAAATATTAATACTTCATTTTCAGAGGACGTAGTTAGCCTTTTAAATAATTTATATGCAAAATGATCAATTTCATTGTAAATGGTCAACACATCACCATCCTGAGGAAGTTGATCCATCAAGTGAGGAGGAGCAGATTCTTGAAGAAATGTACATAATCCCATAGTAGCTTGTTTGTTAAAAACAACGGTAGACCAAAATCTAAAACATTAAAATAATATTAATAATAAATAAATTACAATTTATAATTATAATTATAATTATATTTACTCTTTAAATGATAAATTGAGAAGCGTTTTAAAGTCTTGAACCAAATACTTCATTTGTTCTATCCAACATTTTTTTTGATCCACAGCATTGGTGATAGATTTTAATGGATGAATATATCTCAAAAATTGTCTTTTAATAGCCAATTTTTTATCCTATATATTTTAATTAAATACTTTTAAAATTATGATGATATTTAATGTTTCATTATTGTCACAAATTTTGTTATATTCCTAATTAATATTATAATAATTGTTATTATGCTTCTATTTTTCTAAATTACTATACTCATATTATAAAAAATGTCTGTTTTAACTATAATTAATGTTTCTATTTTGTTTATCTAAAAGTATTAATAGGGAAAATTACACCTGAACATGTTGTACACATAGCAAATATGGACTGATTAATTTATTATTATTTTGATATTTAATAGGTGATGGCACAATACATAATCCCATTGATTATAAATACTAGTGTATGCCAAATCACTAAAATATTGAAAACGAAAAACATAATAGATTTTTCTGAATGCACATTTGCTAAGTACATCTACATATTGAGAATTAGTATACCTTGAATTATGTATCAAAAGTGTAAACTACACAATTTATTAAATATAACATTAAATACAATAACAATGACTAAATATGCAAGACCTGAAGCCAAAAATCAAAAATAATAACTGTAGCAATATTAATTCCATAAATTTCCGAATATTTAAGTTTGATTATTTTTCTGTTTTAAATTTTAAAAGCGATTTTTATAATTTACAGATATAATATATTTAGTATTAAAATAGTTATACTATATGTTCATTACAGTACCATTTAAATAATAATGATTAATAATAGAGTTTACTATATAGTAGACTGAGATTGGCGATATATTAGTCTACAACGAGGTCTACAATATGTATATATAAGCTTCTGTAAGCATATGGATATAACAATTAAATATCAAAGACACCATTGTAAGATAAGAATTTACATTATACAGTCAAATCACGATAACTCGAAAACCCTTATAACTCAAACTTTTGCATACCCCTAAAATTCAAATTAATTTTTATCTCCCTTGAGATCCTAGTTTTCGAGACTCAACTGTGTAATTTAGAATAATATTATTTTAAAATTTTACTTCGACTGCCATTTAGGTGTTAGTTTTGATTACTTCAATTACTGCAACAAAACAAAATTTCAATGCTTAATATCAAAACTTTTCAAATTTTACAAGTAATACACTATCACATACTATTCACATCACACTTATAAGTTATAACTTATAATTCAGATCATTTACAATGGAAGCCAATAAGGACTTAGGACACAGAAAAATATATAATATAGGTAGATAAGGATCACAAATTATGAAAATAAAGTGGTAAAGAGTAAGGACTAAGGAGTACTAAGGACTGAATTCTAAAAAAAGTATTAAGCAATGATCACGGACTACGGACTAAGATATTATAATGAATGTGGAAAGTGGAAACGACTAACCATTGTATAAGAAGCAATAAGAAGTATGCTCGATGCACGATTTAAGATAGTATGGTTGCCCGACGAGCTATGATAAGACGGCATTGGATTTAAATCGTACCCTTGGTGCTAGCGCTTCTAGTGGACTATTTTATAATTTATAATATAATACGATCATTATATATATTTTTATTGTATATCATAACAATATATTGGTTTTAAATTTTTAATTTGAACATTTTGAACCGATATGAGCGTCATGGTAGACACTAGACACTTTTCCAAATTCGCTGGGTAACCATACCAATCTATAATCGTGATTTGTATGTATTATCATGAGTAAATTAGTAAAGGTAGAATTATTATCTAGGGGACTAGGGTCCCACGTAGGCTTTTATTGATATTATGATTTTAAAGTAAGTGATGATCATTTTAAAATGTACAGTTTCAAAAAGGTCATAACTTACTTAAAACTAATAATATGAATAAAACGTGGGGGGGCTACATAATAATCTTACCTTTGAATTTTATAATAAGTCAATTAACTCTAACGTCAAAGCTAACAGCAGACTATTTAATCTGAACGAAAATTTGTTATGTCATACATATATAAAACAGCAAAAACTGTTTTGCTCGGGAAAGAACTGAGAAGGTTACAGTCAGGGCCCCCACAAGGGGGGAAGGCTGATGGACCGAGTACAGAGGCCCTGATATTTTAAGGACCCGTGGGCCCGTTGAAATTTATTTGTAATTTTTGAAATTTTAGTAGAAGTACTTATTTTATATTAAATAATATTGTAAAATAACATTTTGTGAAATATATATATATATATATTTGATCATTTTGATAGTCAACTATTCTGTCAGACTTAAAACATCGATTTCAAGCTGTCAAAAATATTTGTAACAAATTTGAGCCATTATTTATAACTTTTTATCACTGACCAATAAAGAATTGGAATTGAAAACAAAACCACTTGTACAAAAATACAAATCTGATTTATCTGAAAAAATGTGTCAAGAAATATTACATCTGAAAACTATATATTCTTCAACATTTTAAAACAGCAATGTAATGCCACCACTCGAACTATTAAATTCCATTTACGTGAAAAATATGTAAACAATTTTTGTAAATGTGTGTATTAGTCTCCGAATATTTTTACTAATCCAGTGACTGTAGCAGAAGCAGAAAGGTCTTTCAGTAATTTGGGAAATTCACTGATCTACTGAAGATTTGACAAATATCCACAACGAGTCAAGAATGATTAAACTAACTTGCTCTTTCATCAATGGAAAATAAATTGGCTTCGACAATCAATTTTGACGACATAATTACAGAGCTCGCTTAGTTCAAAGCTCGTAAAATAAAAATAAAATATACTTGTTTTTTTCCTTTTTCAATTTAGATAATATTGTAATAAAAAAATAAAAATACATTATTGATGTTAAAAAGCTTATAAATCTTGATTTTTTTTAATTTACTAGCTGGCCCGACAGATGTTGTCCTGTCTTAGCTATGAATATTTACTTCAAATTGGTATAATTAAAAAAAAAATATTATTCCAAAAATTGTTATATAATATATAGATGGTAAATTGTATTTTTTGAAGTTTTATAAAGGGCCCGGACATACATTTAGTACAGGCCACAGGGGCCCAGAATTGTATGTGGGGTCCTTGGTTACAGTCATAACTAAGAAGCGAAATTTTCATCACATAGGTAATAATGAGAACTTAGGGCTGTGAAATATCATTTTTATTTTTTTGATATCGGAACTAAAAAAAAAGTTTGGAAGACACAAAAATAATAGATTTTGAAACAATAAAATTTTTTTTCGTATAAATGACATCGAAAAAATAAAAACGATATTTCACAGATAATGGTCTCAACTGTATTGTAAATCAATTTGGAGTCTTAATTAACAGCCTGAGTAGTGAGTAGTTACATCCACGATTAAAAATATTCTTTAAAGTATATCTTTAATCGTGGTTACATCTTGAGCAAAACAGATTTGCGCTATATAGTATAATATATGGCTGTATTGTACATTTATTTTGTAAGTCGGAGACAACACATGCGGGTGTAGGTAGCATCCTCTTGAATAGTTTTTTATAGTTTTAAATCTATTATTAAACGTGTCTTTTAGTTATTTCAAATTGTCGGGTGACGAATATTTATAAAATAAAATCTTGGAATTTAATTATAATTTACGATTGTTATTTATACGAATAATATATTAACGAGATTCAGGACAATTAAACTCCTCAATATTTATTAAAATATTAAAAAATAAAATTGAGGGGGCCAGTTTAGGGCCACTGAATTTTTTTAGGGGGCCTGCAGGCTTCCTGTATATACCTTAATGTATAATAGTACAGACTTATAAGTAATATAGTAGTATAGACTATAGAAGTCTGTGTATAATATATATATGATCTACCTTAGTATATGATCTAAATCTAAGGTATTATACATTATTTTATACTATCTATAGCCGTGGTAAACAGTAAACAAGTAAACACTATTATAATTTTATCATGTATTCATGTTCGTACAATCGTACCCATGTCAGTCCCACGACATAGAGACATAGAGTACATTACTCAATACACAGTACACATTACCCTATAGCCCACGATCACGATTTTAGATAAATATAAATTAAAATATTAAATGGCGTTCGTGCGATAGACTTCGATAGAAATATACAAGGTTATTGCACATAGCCCATTTTGTTATCAAACAAAAATAAAATGGCAGCGTAAGGGCATACCTTAGATCATATACTATTGATAGAGCTATAGCATATATGATTTTGTTGTCGATATAGCGACGAGTCACCGAATTAGGTGATCAATTTGCGCAAGCGCAATGCAACTCCTCGCATAATTATCTATATAGGTACATTAGGTATCTGTGGATAAATATGTGAGAAGTCACGTTGTGCATGCAGCGCATATCGACCACCTAATTCGGTCATTCGTCGCTATATCGGCTACGGTTTTTGTATTGATTTAATACGCTGTGGCTCCATCCATAGTATATGATCTAAGGGGTATACGGTCCATATCATAGTATAGCCAGTAAAGGTAGTCTGGTAGTCACTCGTCCCCTTACGCTGCTATTTTAATTCCTTAACGTGATAAAATGATATAGTGGGGGTACTATTGCAATAACCTTGTATATTTAAGTCATTTTATTAATTAAACCACGGAAAGGTCATTGGGCGAGAATGTACAAATTATAAAATAAAAAGAAACTTAAATACTAGTTGGAAACACCTTAAAAGTGGGTAAAGTTATATCATGTTGAGAAAATTGATGGCGATTATGAAGTTGATTGTGGCTGATATTGAGTTGGAGTCCTGTTGAGTGATTACGAGTGTGAATCCGGAAGCATGGTATTTTCTTTAAACTGCAGGGCGTATATACGGCATTTGGTAAAAATATGTTTGATGTCGATGCGGACCCCACATGTTGTGGAATACTGGAATGTGGATATTGGGGCGCCCTCTTTCGTATGTGTAAAAAACGGAAAATCGCGAATTTCAGGAGGCTATAACTTAAAAATAAAAATGTCCATGGATTTGTTGCTCCATTGTTCTTAACTCATTTATAATATTACGTAAGTTCAACAAAAAAAAAAAAATAATAAATGCATGCTCAGTATATAATGATTCGTAAAAACTTAATTAATTAATTCGGACCCTTTATTATATAAGTAATATTCTTATATCGTGTTAAACAGTAGGTAACTAAAGAGTAAGTCGATAAGTAGTTACTATAAGTAGTAATCAGGTAACGTAGTTAGCTAAAGACATAAAACGTTTACATTTATTAGGTACCTAATCAATACCATCATTATTCTAAATTTTCACCACGAATGTAATATAAAGCTATAGATAATATACGAGTACTTAGTAGGTACATCTTAAACCAGTGACACTCGAATTGCCTCCCAAATGTAGGTAAGTGAACTTTTTCACTCTGAGTGTTATCGGAGGAAATTCGAGTATACCCAAATGATGGTCTATTCGAATTACCTCCCATACCATACGTAGATTATTAATTAATATATCAATGGTTGTACGTGTACTATATCAACCAAGAACCACAAAACATAAAATTAATTTTAGTAATATATTTTAGTTTTACTTTTATTTCTTTTTCATTTCTCTTAATGTATTCATTTTTCCGTTATACCTAGTATTAATTGAAGAGTAATATCAATGGATATTTTTCTCTTATCATGTGAACTCATGTCAAAAATTCTATTACTCAAATTTACTTATTGTATTATATTTATATAGATTGTAAATAAATTTTATTTAAAAAATAAAAAAAATATAAAAAAAGTAATAACGTAATTAAGAAATTAAACACAATTGAAGTTTCAAAATCGTAATATTTAAAAGCATTGGAAAATTAATTTAAAACTTGGAAACTAACCTAAAATACAACATAACAAACTTACATTTAAATTTTTTTAAATTTTTATTATTGTTAAATATTAATACTTAATACTTCTGTTTTTATTATTTTTTTTAATTTTAAATCATACATTTTTGAAACAGTCTATTTACTAAAATATTTATAATTATGTATTAACCTCAATAGAGATTAAATCAACTGACATTGACTCAATTGACTCGATTAATTAAGGGGTACCAATCAATAATATTGAAAAATTCTATAAAAATTAATTTTTGTACTTCCAATAATATGATTTATTAAGCGGTTTGATCTGGGTCAATATTGATACCTAACGACGTAACCGGGCACTGGGCAGTTGTCGCCGGATATTGAAACTTGCTTATTTTCAATGCAAGTTTCAACTTTCAGTTCAGATCACCCCAAAATGTTTGTTTAAATAGAAGTTTTTCTTGGAATTCAGTGTGAAAATTACATATCATTCCGAAGTATAGCAAAACAGCAGAAAAAGAAACATTATTTAGAAGAAAGATGCTTTGTTTTACCAATGGAGTACTACAACAGACCCAATTACGTTATGTGAAAGATGTGCCTTTTAAATTTCTTCCCTAATTTAAACTAAATTATAGTGATAATATTAACGATAAAATTAAAAACAGAAAACATTTTAAGATAATATTAAGCTAATCTAATTTAATAATTATTTAACATTTTATAATTGTATAGGTACACTAGAATAAAGGTAACAAAATACATTTTTGAGAGACTTTCTAGTTAACACTCACGTTGTGTCTGCCGTCAGGTGATAGGATGGACCCAACTCATATACTCGATAAAATATACCGGAACCCAACTCATGTACTCGACAAAATGGTTGATACCGAGTTGCGGTCGAGATTATAACAGGTAAAAAAAAATCCGAGTTGCGGTCGGGATCAAAACAGGTTAAATATCAAAATAGGTAAAAATCCTAGTTGCGGTAAAAAAATATGATTAATAATTATTAGGTTTTAAATATTGACATAGTTACATATTATTATGCTAAATACAAAAATGAAACGGTCAAAATACAAATTTTGAATATAAAATATAAAGTAAAGAAATGCATAAAGAAAAAACTGTATTTATTCATACAATTTTGAAATCAAAAACATTAGAACAAGATAATGCTTTCTTGATAAATTAAAAATATTTGAAGATTTTATTTGTCATACGTTTACATGGCAATAGTAAAATTCTATTAAACCTATTAGGTACGTAAACAACATTTATTAATATGACAAATATTTAAAATTTCAAAAAAGGGGGACCCTCGTGTTAATACCCCTCACTTTGTTTTTTGGATAGCGCTGGGAGTTTTTGTGCACAAACGTCGGGATCTGGTGCACATTTCTGCACAAACGATGCACAAACGTTTGGCACATTCAAAAATCCAAATATTCAATGTGGGGAGGGGGGCTACCGTTTCAATGGCCCCCCATTTTGTTTTAGGGATAGAGCTTTCAGTTTTTATGCACAAACGATTGGACTTGGTGCACATTTCTGCACAAACGATGCACAAACGTTTGGAGTGGTCAGAAGCTCGATAACCGGATACTGACCGCAATTAAGACGTTAATTTTACCTTCAATATTATTAAGACCGCAATTCGTCTATTGCGACCGCAACTCGGACAATACCGACAATACGTCCGGGCCCAATTTATTCAGTCTTGGAAATTTAGAACCCACTCAAATCGAGAGTTGAGGTTATCCCATTGAGTATGTAATATTTATAGTAATTAAAATATACTCTAATACTCTATAATAGTCTATAGGTTATCCCTACGATTTAAGATATATATATTTATAAGTATATCTTAAATCGTGGTTATCCCACAGATAAGTATATATAACAGTTATCCGAGTTATCCGGGTCGTCACTACTAAAGATTTATAGATTATAATCTATAAACATTGGTAACTAATAACTATTACCAATTACTTACCAATTATTACTCATCTACAACAACAGACTCATCACCACTCATCAGTCACCCATCAGATTGTCAGATAAGTGATAGCCAACTGATAAGTGTTAACTACTGACAATCGCCATGGTAGTACAACTACCAGAGTAGTAATATGGTAGCAACTACTTCTGTGCTAGTGTGCTACAACTACTCGGCCATCGACCATTTTACCACAGAACAACATTTTACTCACACTGCGACTGCGGTCCGGTGCTGCCAAATGCTAAGAATAATTTCCTGCTGATTTTTGAATGGAAAGTGGAAACCTGCCGCTGCTGATTACAATTTAAAGTATTCAGCACATCGTATGTTGAAGTATATATTTTTTTCTGTTATATACTTTTTAACTTTTAATTTGTATAGTTTGTACCACAGTAGTTATACATAAATACGTAATACATACGTAATGTATTATAAATACCTTGACAGTTGCCTTGTACAAATGTTGTACGTAATTACTACGTAACGATATAGCGATATGTTGTACGTCGTCCGTACTGTGGCTTATATTAGGACGTGTATGCGCCTGTAGATTAGACGGCCATTATTTATTGAAATAATTATTATGTATTTATTGTTTATGACGTGTGTATGTGAATGCGTCAGGTTTGACCTTTGAGTGTTCGGTGTAAAATGTAAATTCCATTAAAATCGTACGACTTCGGACTTCGTCGAAGCCCCGCCGCGGTTCGCTGGTATCGGATTTCGCCAAGTCGGTAAAAAGCCGCAAAACGCCGCTTCGTATTAGATTTCTGGTACCATCGGTCGATGGATGGGAAGTGGGGAAAACGGCCGGTTTCCACCGACAACTACCCGGCGTGGTCGGTTGGCAACATTGGTACTATGAGCGGAAAGAGAGAGTAGTGCAAATTACAGTACAGTGATCGGTTGTTTTTGCTCCGTTTGTCACCGCTAACGCGTTTTGATGATAAATTTTCCGCGTCCGCCGACCGAACACCGTGAAGTAACGCACGCTCGTCGACAGCAACGACGCGCCGTCCGTTCGTTTGACGACCGAATCTACTCGCTACGTTGACCGTCGTACCCGTACGGTATTAATTAATTCGTATCGCACACACCGCCGTCTCGTTCGACCATGTCTTCGGCGTGAATTAATCATTATCAGGCGGTAAAAATAAAATATATTGAAAACACGTTATTTTGTCGGCTTAATACATACATATATATATATATCCACACATATATATATATGTATATATGATATAGTTTAAGTATATATTATCATATTTAAGTGTGTGGATGCTTATGTATAAATAGAAAAAATTATAATAATACATAATATTATATATTTTATGCATATCTAAAATACTTAAAAATTCGATATATTCATATCTAATTAAAATCTCACGGGACGATCGAAAAGAGTAAGTTCCATGGTTGGTTTAATGGCTAAGCAATAATATGTACGTGCCATATTTTTTTATATTTATATTATCCCTTTGAAAGTTGTTTGACTCGCACCCCTTTACTGATCTCTCAAACTCCCAGACAGCGTGTGCCTTTGATCAAACAAAACGTTTTTGCTCGTTTCATCCACCCTGCCTAGAACCATTAATCTGTTAGACTTGATTTTGTTTGCTTTGTTTTTATCATACCCTATTTTGCATGTTACATGATTCATAATTTGACCGTGATCATATTATATGCTACTTCTTACTACTAACTTGTGTTCCATATGATTAATATTTCATTTTAATCCTTGCTATCAAATTGTTAAAATTGAGTCATAAGTTTGCATCGACACATTAACTAGTAAATATACTAGTATTATAAGATCTACCTATATTTTCATAATTAGTGTCCAGTTATTTTATTATTCTATTTTGCCATTTAACTTAATTTATCCTAGTAGTTTGTTTGTTATGAACTTGCTGTAAACAATTAAGGTATCCCACTTTCATGATCTCTATTATATTTTAATCCTACATGTTATATTTTATAAAAAATGTATTTACTATTTAGATATTATTATTTTTTTAATTAGAAGTTAAAAATCTATTACCTACTTAAGGTTCAATGTAAAACATAGAATTTATAGTTGTTTTTCAACTTATTAAATTTACAGTTGTATTTAAGTAAGAACCTATTATATTTTGTCAATTAGTTTGTATACTGTTTATAAAAGTTTGTGCTTTTTAAAAATTCAGCATACAAAATAGTAAAGGTTACCTACCTATTATAAATTTAAAGATTAGGAAATTAGCTAAAAAAAAATTCTTATTGATGAGGTGTTATTTATGAATTCTAAAAATACATCAGTACTCATCAGTTCTCAGCAAGATGATAGAAATATTATCTAATTTGAGTATTCATTTAATGTATGTGGGTAAAATATGAGGTAAAATATATTTCATCAATAATTTATCAAAATTACCTACCTATAAATATTATTTTTTTATTTTAAATTTTAATATAATAAACTATTTTTTTTATATCATCATGCATATTGATTTTTTATCCAATACTTACATCAAATATAAATATTACAGCCTCTCAAATATTCTGGATTAAGTTTTTATCTATATATATTATTAGACATACAATTTATTTTATGAACCAAATATTGCATTGGATATTATATACTAAAATAATGATTAGGTACTTATTTAAAACTAGCCTTTAAATATTATTACTTGACATGTTGAGTATGTTTTATTTTTAACAATTAAAAAATAATAATAGTTTAAAGTTGGTTTGATTAAAATAATTAACAATTTAATATTCTTCAAATCAATATAGTACCTATACCCTCTTTGTTGATTTAAGATGCATTACCTAGCATTATAGTTATTTTAATTAAATTACAAGATATAAAATACACGAGTCACTATTAATTTGTTGTTTCTAGGTTAAAATTGTACCTATATTTTGTCTGATTCCTTAATAATTTGTAAAAATATATTTTTAAATAGTTTGTAGTAAATATAATACATACCTATATCACATTATTAACTAATACATTAATATATTTAAACTGATAGATGATATGCAAATTTAGTAGTCTTATCAATCAGAAATTTATCTTGAAATTAATTAAAACAATTGACCTTTTTTATTTAAACAATTTTATGAAAATTTAAATATAGGAATATAGGTATTGCATTGGTTATGAGATTGAAATAAAGCAATTATGTAATTTAATATTTATATTTAGTTATGTATGTCAAATAGAATTATAGTCTATTATTTAATTTAATCAGTTAGTTATTCTTTACATTTGATATATTCTTGAGCTTGATATATACCATCCTCCTGCAGATTGAATAAAAATAAAAGTTTGTCGCTCTTACCTTGACCGGTCGTTCAGTTAATGTTATTGAAATAAACGCATGAATCCGCAATCTGGTACATGGCCACAAAAATCGATGAGAACCCGATTAAACGGTACAAACCTTCCAGTCCGACACCTCAGTTAAGATAGTAAGTTGTAAATAACCTAAATTCATTATTACAATTTTACAAAATCATTAGGTACAGTAGGTATACTTTTGGTTTTGGGCTTGTATGCTTTTTAAGAACACTTCATGTATGTTTTAACTTGCCTGTATCTAGTAATGTTTGTTTGTACTGTATTCTAAAACCTACATTTCATTTGCTTCTTGTTGCGTTCTTTTCTTAAAATGTACAATTATTCTTAATATTTAATCATTAAAGATTTTCAATATACTTAGTAATTTTTGATGTTAATTGTTTAATATCTTAAGAAACTGAAAAATAATTGTTATTAACTTTTTCCCTTACAATGATAATCAATCTACCTACCTATTTAAAACCTACATGTGCAACAAATTTTAATTTTCAATTAGTAAACCATAACTATCTTATAATTTGTACTGTAAATTTTTTAAACAACTAAAAATATTGTACCTATTCTATTTTTATATATATAGGTATATTTAGAAACCCTTGATAATTGCTTGAAAATAATCGCTCTGTATATTACAGGTACTTACAGACTACAGGTTTATTCTAAAATATTCTATTCAATTATTTTTTGTATTCATCTTTTACTTAAACATTTATAATTACCTATTCCTATTTATTTAAAAATGTGATTTTTAATTAATTTATTGTTGTATATATTTTTGGTAGTCAAGAAAACGGAAACAGTATAATGGATCCAATGGATGTATCAGTTGAAAACAATGTAGCAACTGAAAAAATTGCCATTTTGGATGCAGGTGCTCAATATGGCAAGGTAATTGATCGCAAAGTCAGAGAATTAAATGTTGAAAGTGATATGTTGCCATTACATACTTCAGCAATAACTCTAAAAGAAAAAGGATATAGGTAAGTTTCCTATTTTAAGTTCATAGTTCTCAAAAATGTTTAATATTTTAATTTTAATTTTAGAGCAATTATAATTTCTGGAGGTCCTAATTCAGTTAATGCTATTGACGCACCAATATATGATGCAGACATATTTAGAATAGGATTACCAATTTTAGGTAACTCGGTATTTATTTAAAAATAACATTGAAGTTAATATTTATTTTTTATTTTAGGGATTTGTTATGGAATGCAAATGCTAAATAAAGAATTTGGTGGCCAAGTCGCTGCAACTATTGGTCGTGAAGATGGTATTTATAATATTGATGTAGATTGTCAATGTTTATTATTTAAGTAAGTTCGTAATGAGAACAACATAGTTCACATTTTGATTTATTTTAATCTTGTAGATCATTGAGCAAGACACAAAGTGTTCTACTTACGCATGGCGATCATGTTGTCAAAGTTGCAGATACCTTTAAAGTGATAGCTACATCCAACAATATGGTTGCTGCTATTGGCAATGATACAAAAAAAATGTATGGTCTTCAATTTCATCCTGAGGTTAGTCACAGTTATATGTAATTTATGAAAATTAAATGAATTACATTTTTGCTTTATGTTTTTTTTTTCATATATGTTTAGGTGAACTTAACAGAACAAGGAACTCAAATGCTTAAGTCGTTCCTTTATGATGTGGCTGGATTAGCGGGAAGCTATACAGTCAAAAGTCGCGAACAGGAATGTATTAAATACATAAGAGATCAAGTTGGCCAGAGTAAAGTTTTGGTTCTATTAAGTGGTGGTGTTGATTCTACAGTATGTGCTGCACTTTTACACCGTGCATTAGATCGAGAACAAGTGATTGCTGTGCATATAGATAATGGCTTTATGCGCTTGGGTGAGAGTGAACAAGTAATGAAGTCTTTGAATGCTCTAGGGTTAGATGTTAAAGGTATGTCAAATAAATACAAAATTAGGTTATTCTCTTTACTGTAACTGTATAAAATTTATTTTTTTAGCTGTAAATGCCACATTTGATTTTAAATATGGTACAACTATATTGCCTGATTTGCATGTATCCAATCGTACTAGAATTTCTCCTCCCCTGTGTCAAACTAGTAATCCAGAAGAAAAGAGAAAAATAATTGGTGATGTTTTTGTCAAGGTATTAATTAATATATTTATATGATGATTCAAATTAATTTTATTCATGTTTTCATTAGACTGCTGATAAGTTCCTTAAGACATTAAATTTGTCATCTGAAGATGTGTTCTTGGCTCAAGGAACTTTAAGACCAGACTTAATTGAGTCTGCTTCAAGGTTAGCTAGTACTAATGCAGATACTATAAAAACACATCATAACGATAGCAAGTTAATACGTGAATTACGAGATAAAGGACGTGTCATTGAACCCTTACAAGAATTTCATAAAGATGAGGTAAGTTCATATTATTATGTTTTATTTAAGATAATATTATATTTTATTGATGATTTATTTTTTTAGGTTAGGAGGTTAGGAATGGATTTAGGATTGAGCGAAAGTATTGTATATAGACATCCATTCCCTGGACCGGGTCTTGCCATAAGAATATTATGTGGAGAAGAACCTTTTATTGATAAAGACTTTTCTGAAACACAAGTTGTAGTTAAAATTGTTGTTGAATACAATGATATGGTTTTAAAGGTATATTATTTGTGTGTGTATATATTTATATATATATCTGGACTGATACAAGAAGAGTCAATTAAACTTGTTTGTAATTTGTAATTTTTTTTTGATTGGTAATTTTTATTTAAAAAAAATTTAGGTATATTTGCAGTTTAGTTCCCCCTCGCTGTTTTGAATTTTTTTCTATTCAACTGATGTAACTCAACTGCAATCAGAATTTGTCACTTGACACTTGGACTTAGTTTTGAAGTTATAGACATTTGAATTTCACCGATGTACTATTCACTACGCACATGGTCGTGAAACTGTACGTAAATGCATGTTAGACAACTAGGTCTAATACCAATTTTTATACTAAATATATGTACTTTTTGATGCTGAAAAAGTTAGTGCATTCAAAATTTGGTTCATAGGTCCAAGTTTGGTGACAGGGGCCGGTAAACATAGGGTGTCACTACTTATTTTACTTATATATTGTACATATATAAGTATTATTTTATATATTGTAAACACAGTTTTATTGTTTATAATTTAGGTTAGATAAATTTAGAATTTGCGGTATTTGTATACTTAAAAAATAAAACATTTATGTATAGTACGCTGCGGCCGTATACGTAATAAATGGTATATTGGTGAAACTCAAATAAATATAATCTTGAAAGTAAGTCCGAACAACAAGTTCTGAATTGCACCATTTCTTAAGTCTTAGATTTGCATTGGTTACAGTAAACAAAAAAATCCAAATAGCGAAGAGAACTAACCTATATTTGTTCCAAAATATTATATATAAAAAACATTAAAAATTAAACACCATAAAGGAAACATTTTATTTGATATTGGCCCTTCACCACTGATATCAATATATTACATATTTAGTATTTACAACTGTAAATTTAACAAATAGTTTGGTCCTTATTATATATATAATTTACATTTTCTCTAATGTTAAATATTAATAATAATATTTTTATATTTTTATTTCAGAGTCATGCACTTTTAAATAGAATAGAAAATGCAACTTCTGAAAATGAACGAAAGTTGTTGCGAGAAATATCATCCAAACAGAAAATGTCTGCCACGCTATTACCTATTAAAAGTGTAGGAGTTCAAGTATGTATATATACATAAACAAACTGTTTTATCTAAAAAATAAATAATTTATTATGTTGTAGGGTGATAAACGTTCTTACAGTTATGTGGTAGGCATTTCTTGTACAGACCCCGAACCCGTGTGGGAAGATCTTTCTTATTTGGCCAGAATAATTCCTAGAGTATGTCACAATGTCAACAGGGTATGTTACATTGCTGGTTCACCTGTGGTTTATCAAGTATTGGATATAACACACACATATCTAAATGTTCAAGTGATAGATTTGCTGAAAGAAGCTGATCATGTTATTAATAAAGTAAGAAGCTATATTATGTTAAATATTTTTTTATTATTACAATTTCTTTGGGTTTCAGGTTTTAACAGAATGTCCAATTAGTATGCGTAAAGTAAGTCAGATGCCGGTAGTACTTGTACCTTTACACTTTGATCGAGATATTGCTTATCGTCATCCATCATGTCAACGTTCAGTTGTCATCAGACCATTTATTACAGAAGATTTTATGACTGGTATTCCTGCACTACCTGGAAAGCATATATCCGCTGCAGTTAGTAGATAAAAATTATATTTTAGTACCTATTAAAAACAAAATTGTTTTTAAAAAATTTATTTATTTTTAGCTTGTACATAAAATGATGGCTGCTGCTCAAAAAATACCGGGTATATCTCGAGTATTATATGACCTTACACCAAAACCACCTGGTACTACAGAATGGGAATAAAAATTTGTTTCTATAAATGAATGAGATTTTGAAAGCATACTTAAGGAACGTAAGTTTCATTACCTTAAAATGAAATAATGAAATAAAATTGCTCATTGGTGATTATTAGCAGTTAAAAACCAAAAGTAAAGAGTTATTTTTCTAATAAGTTTTCAAAAATCAAATTGTCTTACAATTTTAATGATTTAACTATATTGAGCTATGTTTATTTTTTGAGGAGACAGTAATGGTCTTGGTTGTTGTTTATACACTAAGTTTTTATTAACACAAAATAGATCCTTTGAATAATATTTAAATTTTCCAATGATAACCCAATTGAACTGTTGATTAATATGTAAAGCTAAATGGAAATAGTACGAGCCTTTTGTACAAAATCAATTCTCCACTTTAAACTGTATCACCAACATTTAATTAGTTTACTATGTTATGCTAAATATATTTAGTTTAATGTATTGGTATATATGTGTATATGTTTAATATATATATTTTTATTTACCAATGAAGGATTTAAATCAGTTTTATCTCTCTTTGTTAATGTTTTAAAATTGTGTAATTATTGAATAAAATTCATTTATAAAATATATGCTTTCATTTTTTACCATATTGTTATTGTACATATTATTTTTCTGTGAAATATATTAGTTAATTAATTACATATATATACAAAATCATAACATAACATGTATTTGATATTGGAACCTAAGCAAATCTTAACAAAATGTAGAAACTATTGTATAATTTACAGATTTATATAAGACAATATTGTGTGCTATGCATTTTTTTTGTTTAAATTTTAAAAATAAATATATATATTAGCCATGAGCAGCTGTATAAAGTATACATTCTTATACTGTGGAATGATGCAAATGTTATAGTAATAATTTGTTATTTGTGTTCACATGACATGATAGAAAACAACTGAATATTAAAAATTCCTTAAATAAATTAACATGTTTAATTTGCTTGATTATTTATGAACTTTTTATTTTAAAAGGTTTATCTTGATAATTGTGCTTTTCCATTCTGAGAGAAATAAGTAATATATTAATTTTACAATGAAGGATTTTATTATTACCATCTCATTCTGTGAACTTATTTTGGTAGATATGATCAATTTCATTATAGTCCTAAAATCAAATTAGTTTGTGAAGAAATGTTGATTTACTCAGTTGATTCTAAGAAATATTAAGAAAAACAAGTATTTTATAAGGATATGTTGGCATTCTATAGTTGTAATTGAATTTTGAAATGCAATGATTAATCATCACTTTCAGTTTTAATATTACAACATACAATAGCACGATGATTGCTTAACATAATCCATAAGCATCATACATAATTTTTCAATAATACTAGTCTGAAAAAGTTAAGACATCAGAACATAATTAATTTACCTATAATTATTATATTCTTCAACCAGATTCATCTAAAAGATAAAATCTAACATTTTCTAAATTAACATTTCCCCCATAGCTAATTTTTGATATTTTTCCTCAATAAGCGCAGCTAGCACCATTCAATAGTCATAAGGGACAATTTAGTGAGATTTGGGGGAGAAAAATTAGTCAACTGTTATTCTACCTATCGAAGAGTTGAATCCGACCCCTAATGTTTGACATAAAATTACAAAGTTGTTTTATACTTTGGTATTTGTAAATAGAAATAGTAAACTAAAATACAAGGCTGGGCAAGTTAACGATTTTTTTTAACTCGTTAAGTTAAGTTATTTTAAAATAATAAAGTTAAGTTAAATTAAAAGTTAATCATATTTTTTTCGTTAACTCGTTAAGTTAAAAGTTAACTTTGAAAAAAAAGTAACTTAACTTAGTTTAAAGTTAAAATTTTCTATTTTGCAAAAATAAAAAATTGCACACATAATATTAGTTTTTTTACACTCAAGAAAAATACTGGGAAAATTTTTTTAAATGATACATAAAAGTATTAACTAGCTGTCAAAAAACCTACTTTTCCAAAATAAATCTTAGTCCTAAACTCATACTCAAATCAATTTACCCAAGTGGTACATCCAAAAAAAAAAACACAGTTTTCTCCCAACTGCCAAGATACCAATATTTTTAATTGATTCACATAAATTATAAAAATCAAACAGGCAGTACCTAGTACCTACCACCCAAATATATTTTCTATACTGAGTAGACAAAATGCAGCCACCGTGTAGTTTTAAAAACTAGGCTCAGCACAACATGAACAATTATTATCAGTAAAAATATAATTACTTTGTACTATATTTTTAGATAGCATGCATTTGAATGTAAAATTTGATTTTTTTTCAGTTGTATCTGATGTTGATAGTTGTTGTTCGAAATAAGTTTTTAAATAGGGCCACTTTAAAATATGGTCTTCAGACATTGTAGTTAAAAAAAATAATAAACTTTTACAGAAATATAATAAGCTAATAAAGTAATAAACTAATAACTATATATTATAAATTCTAACAAGATGCGAACAGAACACATGCTAGTTGGATAATGAAATTAAATTGGAAATTTGTAAATTAAACCACAGTTGTTTTGTGATTAATCCCCGTCGACACTAGCTCTCGTGGTATTTACTATTTTCACAGAATATTCTTAGAATTTCCATGGGTTTATGATGTTTATAGTGTTTACTGTTCGTCTGTTCATACAATAACAATATTATAAAAATAAAACGAACAGAGCCTTGATTCACAAATCATAATAATATAAAATTCTTGTAATCTTATTTACGTTAAATACATACAAATAACAATAATATTATATTATCTTTAGGTACTCTTTATTTTAATATTATATAGTATATCTGTATATACAAAGCTATTCACTCATATCTGTAAAAGTTTAAGCGAAATATACATCATAATATTATATAAATTTAATTAAATACCAAGCAGAAATATTGAATGGGAAATAAATTATAAATTTATATTACGAAGGTTGACACAAATGACACATGATGGTATACTTATATTTTATCATTTTATTGATTATTAGTTGTTTTTATTATAGGCTTCACCAATAACATGTCAAAACAATTATTTATTAAATTCCGCATTTTATCTGTGTTGTGACTTATTATAATGCCGGTAATTATTGTAGAACCAAATTCGGACTAGCCGATTATTATTTATTGCATTTATTTAATAATGGTAAAACGTTCACGACAATATTCAACATCCACTTCAGGGAACCCATTTAAACGATAATCTGTAGGTATAACCTATCTTTGAAAATATTATTAATACAATTTATAATGATAAACGTGTAGGTAGATATTATATTATAGCCCATATAATGACTATTAAAGTTATTTTTCATATTATTTTCGTCTACAGGAAATTCATATTAAAATAATAAATAATAAATATACTAAAAACCTCATTAATAATTTGCATTATTCTTTGCACTAAAATTAACTTAATTTAGATACTTTTAAATAAAATTAACTTAAAGTTAACACGTTAATCTTAAAAAAAAAGTAACTTATTAAGTTAAAAGTTAATTTGTAAAAAAAGTAACGAGTTAATTAACTTAATTAAAATTAACTTAACGGTTTAACTTAATTTTAACTTTTAACTCGTTAATGCCCAGCCTTGCTAAAATATACTTCAACATTTGGAATATTTTATATCTTATCTGACTTTATATTAATTAATTATATAATATACTATATTATACTATCTGCATATAAAAAATCATCTAACAATTGCACAAACTATACTCTGCGCCATGAGAGACTGAACCCGTTTCCGTCAGCGACTGTTACAAGTCCTCGTTTCCTTCGCGCCATTCAGTGTATGTCAAATGCCACTGCCGTCAGTCTGTATGTGTGAAACGGGTTCCTTCTCTCGTGGTGCAGGGTATAGTCATGAATATAATGACTACATTTTTAGATTTACTTATATACAGTTATGAACATTTTAAGCATATCTATTATCTAATATTCCATTAAAAATCGTCTAATTCTTTCCATCTTAGTTTACCTTGTAGGCTTAAGTGAGATGTGCTTGACAAATAAATAAATTCTAGAAATATTTAAAGTCATGTCAATAAATCCTTCAACAAGTGGTCCTATCTTTTTATGTTTTATTAATATACAGATTGTAAATATTAAATTTTAATTTCTTATGAATAAAATAAAATTTTTTTTTTTATTGATCTTGAGCCCGGCAGCTGAGGCCATTAGCTATTTTTAGTTTTTACTGTAGGTTATTAAGTCGGTAGGGGGAGGAACATATATGTGTTTAGTTTGGCAGAATTTTTGATTGGGCACCCGTAGGTATCTGCCATGCCTGGGTGGGGGATGGCGATACTTGTTCTCAGGACACCGTGACTTGTCTGAAGAAAAATGCCGCCCATGGCCTAGGAATCGAACTCGGGTCGACTGCGTCGCAGCCGACGCCTTAGTCCGCTCGGCCACTCCGTCCCCCAAAATAAAATTTATCATAGTTTTAAGTAATAAAAGGTGGGCAAGTGGGTGTTGCTCTGTTGTATAGTAGGTTACAAGTGGGTCACTGCTGTAATGGATGGTATTAATTTTGAATTTAATGATATAATATCATTGTATATGAAAAACGATTCTGAGCGGAGACGATTTGTCAGAATGAGCAAAGACCGTTTGTTAGTCTAGGATATTTTATATTATTAGTTATTACTTATATGGTAGCCGGACAGCCGGTAAGTTGAATTAATATTATGAAATAACAAAAAAATAACTAAAATCGTTATTCTTGGTTATTTTTTAATATGTAATTTCTTCTTGATTAGAACTTAAAAGTTAAAATAGCTATAAAAAAATATTTTATTGTTACAGAATTAACTATTTAGGTGGAAAATTATTTTAAATTTGTTACATTTTTTCAAAATTCAAACTTTAAATGCTTATAAAAAAAATTGTGCATATTATGTATTTTTTATATTGTTCAACTGCTATTGTAACAATATATCAGAAGTTTGGTATAAAAACTGAACAAATTGAAATTTTGAAATTATTGTATAAAATTAATGTAAGGCATCATTGGTATAATATAGTTACAGATTTTGGCTGTACATTATTTTTTTATTTTTTGTTATCCAATCTCAAAATTCAAAATTATATATAAAATGGAATTATTTAAATGTAGTTTCAACTTTCATTTTAGCGTTATACAAAATCAACATTGTTTCTTGAACATCTTTCAATACATCAAAGTAACTTTGTTTCCAAGCTAAATGGTCCTTATTTTTTATTAATCTATAACATAAAATCACAGTTTATCAATTAATTATGTGGGTTAAATTAATTTTATAATTTACCGGTAAAGTTTTCTTATAATTTCATAAGCATCTTCTGTCTTGGTGTCTCTAACTAAATTACACAAGTATTTTGAAACCATAATATTGTCACATGTTTTTGGTTCATTCTCAGTGACTACCCATTCTTCAATAAATTCTTTCATCTGATCAATTTGCACATGTTGATATAACTTGGAGCTTTCTTCTGTCATTGTGACTTCCATTGTGGATGAATTTTCATTTTCAACGATTAGAGAATTTTGGTTTTCATTAGCTTTCAATTCGTTTTCTATTTCTAGACGTAAATCTGCGGGTAATGCGTCTAGAAATGATGGATCTATTTGAGATATTTTTATATTAACAAGTGACTCATGAGGGATAATAGATTTAGAGTTTGAAGTCTTTATATGTTTTCTAGAATTTAAGTCTTCTTTGGGCTTAAAAAAATCCATAACAGATTTTGGTTTATTACAATTGTCTGTTGATGAACTCTGGAGGCTTTTGGGTTCAGACACTTTAGTCGATACTATTTTATCTTTGTCAATATTTTCATTAAGAGAAAAATGATTTCTGTTTGTATCAGATTTCATGTTTGATATAAAATTTTCTATACATCCAGCCCCTGTTACTTTGCGACTTTCTAATTTATTCATCTGTATTCCTATTCCACGTAATTCAGATGGATCAATATCTAATTGATTCATTATTTTATTGACAACTCTAAACAAAAATTAATTTATATAACAATAATTAGTACATTCTATTTGGGATAAAAACCATACTGCACAGTGCACAGTGATCAGTTTTCGACAGTGGTCAGGGGGGACACTCGATCCGTCAACCATACTTAGCGTACTACATGTATGATAATGTATAATAAACCACGCTCCTGGACACAAGTCAGTCACCGAGTACGTTTTTTATATCCTCAATAGAGTATAACTATAGATTTGTTACATTTTGGTACTTACTGGAAAATTATTATAGAATTTGATGTTGATTTAATTAAAGAACTTGATTTGGTAATATTATCACAAAATCCATGGCCTAAAAATTTTGCGGATTCTTTTGGTGCCTCTACATTTCTAATCTGAAAATTAGATACAATAGCTTTTTTTTTATCAGAAATAATATACCATTATATTAAAAATACCATTAACTTTAAGGTTACTGTTTTGCCATTCATTTCTATATCATCAAGTCGTTTTTCAACCTCATCACATAATTGTCTTACAAAATTTTCTGACTCCTCTTTGTTTTTAAACCTAATACCATAATTCACTTCAGCAGACACTGACTTTGGTTTATAGTCATAGTTAAGTTTACGATCATCTTCTCCACGACAATGCCTAAAAATTGTAATGTCCTTTTATTTATTTCTAAATAAAAAATAATATAATATACCATGATAAAAATAACTAAATCCTATACGGCACACGTGTTAGGACTTCACAATACAAACAAAATCATAAAAAACATCTTTTAATTGAAACCTAACTTAACTAATTTTTTAAATAGTATGAAAATAGGACATCATATTTATTTAAAAAAGGGAAATTAAGAAATTCTAAAGCTTTTGTTGGGACACTGAAACAGATATTTAAAATACTGAACTTTTTCGTGGCTTCTGGCCACCCTAACTTTAATACCATATCATACAATTTAAAATAAAACATATGTAAATATATTTTTAAACAATTACTTATACAACGAAAGTCCAGTTTTGTATCCAAATTCACTTTGAAGAGTTTGCAGCGACAGTGCACTTAGTTCACCACATGTACTGATACCAAGTGTTGACAATTTATGTCCCAAGGTCCTTCCAACACCTTTATTAAGTTTATTATTATTTATACATACAACAATTCATAACAAGTAATTTATAAGGTACAGATTTTTATGTAACAAAATGCCCCAATATATACATATTTATTTAGTTATTTTTAATAAAATATTTATAAAGAAAATAATATCGCCTACCGCAGTTTAGAATATCGTATCTCTGTTTTTACACATTTTTATTTTAATTTTTCAAGTTGTCATAACTTTTTTTGTGTAGTTTCCGCGAAACTGATAGTATTATGGTTCTAGGTCACTTTGTACGGTCGAGCATTAAAAGTGCGAAACGCGGACACTTTGTACGGTCGGGTAAAAAGGTACATTGAAGAACGCGGACACTTTGTACTATTATATACATAAAGTATATATATAATAAATATAAGTTATATACCTAAGTAGTAAGTATATATAATATTATAAATTATAATGTAAATTATTAAAATAGAAAAACTAAAAATAAAAAGTAAATTGTTTCATCGTATATTAATAATGATCAAAATAATCAAACAAACAATAATATTATTATAAATCTTAATTGTATTATAATATTAGATATTAGTTTAAAGCAAATTAAAAATGTGTACAATATAAATATGTCATAATGACAAATAAAATATAATTTTTTACCTATAATATGGAAATAATTCGTCAAAATTAACGATCTAAAAAATATAAAATTTCCATTCTTTAATATTTAAAAAAATCTTTAAAAACTGCATGTACAATATATGGAATTTAAAAATTCCATATATGTTATTTCCTTTTTTTGATGTTTGTTACATAAATTTAATAGTTTATTATTGCCAGCAGTATAGGATTTTTGTCTCTTATGAAGTCTATTGCCACATTCATCCAATTGTATTGCTCGCAAAACCGTCCAAAAACTTAGTAAAATTTGTCATATATAATATATAGTATTATTTACTTGCTAACTTAGGTATATAACTTATATTTATAATATATATACTTTATGTATATAATAGTACAAAGTGTCCGCGTTCTGCAATGTACCTTTTTACCCGACCGTACAAAGTGTCCGCGTTATACATTTTGAACAATGGACCGTACAAAGTGACCGTTTACCAGTATTATATAACAATCAAAGACGTTCTATACAACAAAATGCAGTCATTATCGTCTTCGTGGGAACTACCCAAAAATAGTTAACTTGAAAAAAAAAAAATTTGTAAAAACAGAGATACGACTTTCTTTGATGCGCCGGGTAATATATATTTTTTATAAAGTAAAAACAAACCATAGTGCATAAATAATTATAATAATATTGTCAATAATTACATTTGTATTAAATTAAAATATATATAGACATGAGTTTGAATCAAAATAATATAAACCTATTAAATGGGTATCATTTAATTTAGAATTATATCATTGCTGCTTGTAGGTATTTATTTTTGATCAAGATTAAGATAATATTATTTTACAGTTAATAAAAATGAATATCCCTATTTTTTTAATAAAAATCTGTGTGCTGGTAATAACTCAAGTATTTGTTTTTAATTACCTGGAACATCAGATATATCTATGCTTCTCATGAAATCCATAATATTACCAGGTTCCAAATAAAATTGACCATCTGGTTTGGCTTTCTTGGTGGCTAGCCTGGCGAGCAGACAATTTGAGCCAATGCCAGTAGAACACGGACACTGGGTTTTTTCCTATAAAATAAAAATTAACAGTATAATAGGATAAATATAAATTTAAAATTATCATGTTATTAAAAAATATTTACTTTAATTTCTTTTCGTAGAAACGTGGCAAATTCAAAAGGTGATGCTTTTGTAGTTTCCAGAATATGTGAACAATCTAAATATAATTCATCACAACTAACAGCTTCCACATCTAATGTATAACTACACAGTAAAATAAAATGTATATTGTTATGTACTTAAATTTACTGTAAAATAGTAAAAATAAATATATATTATAAAAGTTTTGATTTAAATAATTTAAATATTAGAATCTTTTTGTTTTTTAAATTAATTTATAACCGTTTGTTAAAAGAATAATATAAGAATCTAAATTTGGAAATTATTTCTGGAAAAACTTGTGGAAATTTATAATATTTTATAGTGTATAGTGTATAGTGTATACCATATAAAATCAAAAAATAGGTAAAACATGAGCACAAAACTGACAATTGATATTATTAATTGTCTGTATATAAATTATTAGTTAATTTAAAAAACAATCAATTTATACTCTAGGAGTCTCCAAACTACAGCCTGTGGGCCACTATGCACATATTATTATTGTTCTACATATGATATTAAATGTAATTACAATACATTTTTTAAAATATAAATACGTCTTCTCTAAACAATGGTGAGCAGCAACAAACATTAACGACTTGATAGCTAATATGTTGATTGCATTTTTTTATAGAAAATTGTAAATGTTTAGACCCGCAGATTTAATTTGTTTGTATCGCCCTTATAAATTATAAGTAATAAGTAATAATTGTATTGAGGGATACTTAATTACAACTATAGAGATCACCTATCTAGGATATAATATTATATGTTACACTTAGAATCTACAATTTTAATTAATTTAAACATTAAATAAAAATCATAATTTTTAATTTTGGTTAATATTTGATATTACTTACTCATTCATAATGTGAGTATATAAAGTATGAGCTACTCTTTTGTATTGCTCAAAATTATATGGTATTAATTTTAGAGTTGAACACATTTTTAATGCTTGACCAACTAGCATACCGTTTTTAATACCAACTTTTCTAGCTTCATAACTACAACACGCAATTTCTGCCATTGAATCTGTTTCATTAATACCATCTCTTTTAGTTGATCGAGGTTTAATTTCTTGTACTTCTTCTTCATCTTCTTCGCCATTTACATTATCATCACCTCTCCAACGTTTAACATACAAACCAAACTCTGCTCCAAGATCAACCCCTTCTCTTTTCTTAGACAAGTTTCCTTTGGCATGTGTAACAGCTACAGGTAGACCTCGAAGTTCTGGTCTTTCAACCAAGCCAGCAGACACAAAAAAACAATCCATGTCAATGTGCATGACTATATTACTCGAGTCAAGCTCAGAGTCATGTGATAACATGTCTTTAACTCCATTTTGTTCAATCCATTTCTTCAATCGTTGTCGCCCAGGATAATCTGTTTGATTCCGTTTCCGTGTATCATTTACTAAATGTTTGAATGTCGTTGCCATAGTTGATATTAAATGCAATCTGGAATTATTGTAGAATTCTGATAGAAACGTTGGTTCTGAAGCATTTTTTGCACGGACTGGGAAATCAATTTTTGGCTGATTTGGTTGATCAATAAAAAGTAAATAATCTTCATGGTTTAAAAGTTTTCCTTCTTTTATACTATCAGATATCCATTCAGGTTTTACAATTTTGAACTGTTTGAGTAGTTTTAATTTAGCAGTGGGTAAATTGCTTGCTATTATATGTGTAGTAATGTTAGGTCTGTGGTAATGATGGTAAACCCCTCCATTCTCCATCATTATACATTTTAGTTCATTGGCGGAAGGCACTAAAACACATATAAATAAATATTAGGTAGGTAAAATAATTTAAGTATATTGTGTTTAAGAGGACGTTACATCGACGTTTGTTGCCACCGTCTTACAAGTGCGTAACATAGACAATTTTACGCTCATCAGATCAGACGTTTAACTCCGTTAGTTTAAAAATTAGAGTAAATTGACCTCTTACAAAATTTAAGAAAAGATTATTATTAAATTACAATAAATATTTGAAATTGTATAATTGTCAATCCCTCTAATATTTAAATTAACGAAGCTAAACGTAATCTGTTGAGCGTAAAATTTGCTATGTTACACACTTGTAAGACGGAGACAACAAATTACGGTATAACGACCTCTTAATATCTATTACAAGAGAAGAATAAAAACATTTAAAATGGTAAGCTCGCATATCCATAAATGAGTAAATTTATAAGTTTATGAGTATGAGCATTTAATATTCTAGAAAAAAATAATAAAATATCAAATAGGAAGAACCTTTGAGCAATAAAAAATAATTGATCTAAAATATTGCAGCTCTTACTGTTTCCAAATTTATAATAATAATAATTAGAAATAATTTAATAAAAAAAAGGTGGGCAAGTGGATGTCACTCTGCCGTACAGTAGGTTACAAGTGGGTCACTGATGGTATTAAATTTGAATTCAATGATATAATATCATTGTAACCAAAAAACGGTTTGTCAGTGTGGATATTTTATATTATGTTTATACCTATTGTTATTACTTGTTATTAATAAGGTAGCCGGTAAGTTGATTTAATGTTATAAAATTACAACAAAATAACTAAAATTGTTATTCTTGGTTATTTAATATGTAATTTCATCCAAATTTAAACATAACTATAAAAAAAACTGTGTTTTTATATTTTTGAGATTTTTTGGTTACAGAATAACCTACTTACATGAAACTTTGTTTTAAGTTTTCAATCCTTAGCTATAAAAGTTGAACATTTCAAAATTTAAAATTTGATAAATGTTGTCAAAAATTGAACTTTAAATGCTTATAAAAGCTTTTTTGCCTAAGTATTTTTAATATTTTTCAACTACTATTGTAACAATATATCAGTATTAATTTGTCAAGCTTTTTGACCCAACAAATAAAATTTTATTGACATTTATAGAAAAAAAATTAAAAATATTGAAAATTGAAAATGTCCGTCAACATTTTAACAGCTAAAAATGAATCAAAATATTTTCAAAATTGTATCGTGTATAGAAAATGCTAGTATAAACATTCAGTGAAAATTTGATGTCTCTACAGTTATTTGTTTTAGAATTACACTAAAAATCAAAATCGATTATCGAAAATCAAAATTACCGGTTTCCCTTAATTTTTGTTTTGTTTTTCCCTGCGCTTTTGAAAACTATAGAGAATTTCAAATGTTGACCTCCCAAATGCACCAACTAGATTGACTTTCCCACCAAACAAGATACTGTTGAAGGAAATCGAACCTTTGTTACTGCCCAAAACAGTGATGACAGACACAAAAATAAAAAAAACACATCATTGTAAAATCAATTCATTCACTACTCAGAATCTAAAATCAAAATAAATATACTAAATGATAGATTTAATTATTATACAGTTACCTAAATGAAAATACTTTGTTTTAAATCCAAACACTACAGTACAAATAATAAATATTATACATTACATTTATGTTAGGATAATGTTGACAAATAAGTGTAATAGACATGGGTGTATTCACGGAGGATTCATAGGAGGAACTATCTAAGAAATAATTAACATTTACCCCCCCCCCCCCTCCTATGAAAATGTCTACTCCACTGGTTATAGACAATACATTATGGCCTATGGGCAAGATATCTTATTCATTTTACTAATAGCCCATACAAAATTAATTCTGATCTAGACAATGTTCTATTTGTATTTGTAAGACTAAAATGCTAGATTTACAAACTAACCACTATCATACTTAGTTTATTACTATAATTTATATAATTATAATTATAATTATACATACGAGTATAACCATTGACAAAGATCGAAATGCCTTTAAAAATTTGACTTTTTACATGGTTACTATCACCAGCAGCTTTTTCTGTGAATTGTTTTTCAAGTTTGGTCTTCTTGGCTTCCATGTAACCCCCCTGAAAAATGAATCGTTTAACTGATTTGCATTACCATTTACCACTGTAGGTTAATTTTTTTCTACATACCCACTTTTCAAATCCATTAGTTTCATTTCGATTTCGTTTCATAATAATATCGTAAAATACAAAAAATAAAAAAAACTTGAATGATATTAATGTTAAAATGTATAATACCAGTTAGATAATAACAAAACAACTAGTTTAAATTCATCTATCCGAATAACGATAATTGACGGTTGCTTGAACGTACATCATGTCCTGTGAGTTGTGAGTTTGTGACCACGAATTAAGACAACTTAATTACGATAATACGAATTTTGTATTTCGTATTTTCGTACTATCATGCACTTGTCTTCTACAGTGAGCAGGCTATCACGTGCGTTGTGGAGTTATCAAAACATAATACATATTTTATCACCATGTGGTGATAATTTTATCAAATTTATTATAATCATTATAATATTCATTATTCATTGTAGCCTTTAACTAAGTCCTTGTAGCAATATAGCAGTTTCTTGTTACTTGTTAGAGCATTATGTAATTCATAATTTATGAACATTTTTTTGTAATGCCTACGATTAGATACAGTTATTAGTTAAATTATTATTACATTTGAAGTTTTTAGTTTCATTTAGGTTTTCAGAATTATATCAATTTATTGTTTGTGGTTTTTTTTTTTTTTTAACAAAGTACCATCTTACCAACCAATGTTATTAAAATAATAGCATTTCACAGGTACTTATAATATATTATTATTTTTTATATGCTAAATGTTGCGAAACACTTTTATGTTAAATGGAATTATGTATACCTAACACAATTGAATTTATTATTTATGAATATTGTTTACGTAATCCTCATCATTTAGAAACATAATATACATAGGTATTAGTTATTACTTATTATATTAGCTATTATGTCAATCATAACTACGCTTTTAAGTAAATTAATTGAAATGCTTAACTTATATGTTTATTATTTATTGAATTGAACATTAATTTTTCTCAAAATTTGAGGTTTTCAGTAGACAATTGATTTTTGACAACCCATTCGTATTTCTAGTATATTTATGTATAGTTTTCCATTTAGTTTCCTGACCATAGGCTTGTTTATGTATCTAAAAATTTAAATTGACTCAATACTAGCAATTTTCTGTATAAAGTAACCGATTTTATATAAGGATTATATCCTAAAAAATTACTTTTCGTGAAATCTACGGAATTATTCTGAACATGCATATGTGATGGACATATGTCTTGTAAATGATACAAAACTAATAGATACTTACATTAGGTGGGTTAGTAGGTAATAGTTTGGATTTTAAAATTTTTAATTTGGTTTTTATTCTACAGTATAATATCAATAAGTTCTAGTTAACATTTAAAACGGATGATAAATAATCATTTAGGTTTTTTGTTTTTGTAATCATTCTAAGTAACTAATATTAAATAATATTCACTACAATGTAGCTAAAAATCTGAATGGGTATAACTTCTTAGTTCTTTCATCATATACAAAAGACAGCAAAATATTGTACCTATATTAAAGAATTAATTTCTTAGTACAACAGGTGTTGTTTATAAGTTTTATCAGTAGATGACACCATGACACTACAACATTTTTTGTGTTAAACAATAGTTAAAAAATATAGAAAATCTAAAAGCATTGGATTAGATTTAAACCACTTAAGTTCTGTAGTCGTAAAAATTTAGATGGTATACTATTATACTAATATACTTGTATAAGTATATTAGTATATAACATAATAACATACCACTATACCACAATTAATAAGTATTTTAAATAAAAACATATCTTTTATTTATTAAATTAATTAAGTGTATATTTTAAATTTAAATTTATTTTAAATATATCCTATAGATGTTCCTTGGATTCCGATTTTGTGTTTACTTCTTTTAAACGCGTCTTGATTGAGTATAATTAACTGAGTGATGTTTTTCCAGCCATAATATTATGTAAGTTTCTGGTATGAATTCTTCAATTGACCATTAGATTTTATAAGCATTATATAAGATACATTTGAAATTAACAGTGATAATCTCAAATTTTCACAGCACATGTCTAGGGCCCCCGTAGCCTCCTATCCCAATTCAACGCTCACGTTCAGCCATAAATAACCTTTTATTCAATGAAGACAGTTTTTTATGTCATTATTCAAGTTTTTACATCGAAAAATTAGATAAACAAAAGTTTACTTTATCACACATTAATATTAATATTTTATTATAATCTTATTAAATCATATTTTAGATTCTGAGCGATGAATGTATTGATTTTACAATTATGATTTGTGTTTTTTTGACAATTTTGTGTCTGTCGTCGCCGTTTGGGGCAGTAAAACTGCTTCGATTTTCTTATAATAATTGAGTATAAAAGACAAAACACTAGATTTTGTTTTTACACATAACATATGCATATAGTAATGATCAATATTATTATATAACTATGTGCTGTCGTAGTGCTATTATATAATGTCTTAGAAGCAACTTGTCGGACGATTAATTTTACACCGTTGTGTCGTGATTTCAGGTAGAAATAATAATTACTGTACCAACAGAAAAACCAAAAGTTACGACGGTAATGTTTCTACACGTGTGAAAACTGCAATCAAGCCGGACGGCGCTCAGAGAAAATGTTTTCCCTAGAAGAGGCATCGGAGGTGTGCAATGTACACGACAAGGAGTTTTGCAAGATGTTCGTTCTAAAACCCGGGTTGGCACTCCCGGACGCCAACGTTATGTACACCGAGCCCGAATGGAAGTTGAACGAGTTCCAAGAACTGAAAACGTTGCTGAACCGTACCAAACAGAAATTGAACGATTTTGATCTGGATTCGTGGCACGTGCACACGGGCAAAATGAATCCGGCGGGCCAGGTGGTAAACCACGTAAGGAGGCACGTGCGCCCAGACTTCCTAACACAGGCGTGGTGTAAGTTCTACGAGATCGCGTGCAGTTCGGACCTGGTATCGTTGGACGAGATTCGCGAGGAAGGTGGTACATCGTTCACCAGCGTGCATCTATGTGAGGCGCCCGGTGCGTTTATCGCGGCGCTCAACCACTTTCTAGCCATCAACCACGAAGAGCTGCGGCTCGACTGGCTGGCGATGACCTTGAATCCATACCACGAGTCTAACGGGCATCCGGACATCGTGACCGACGACCGGCTGATGCTGCACACGCTCCCGAACTGGGAATTCGGTCCGGACTACACGGGTGACATATTCCAACCAGGGTACGCCGAACACCTGTACCGGAGGGTGGTGGAGCGGTTCAGCGGAAATGGTGCGTGGCTAGTGACGGCCGACGGGAGCATTGACTGTTCGGATGACCCCGGCGAACAGGAGACGGTCGTGTCCCGGCTACACGATCACGAGACAATAGTGGCGCTCAGCGTACTCCGGGATAATGGATCGCTGGTGCTGAAGGCGTTCACTATGTTCGAGTGCAACACTATCTGCCGGATGTTCCTACTATGCTGCTTGTTCCGATCGGTAGTGCTAAGGAAACCGGCGACCAGCAAGCCCGGCAACTCGGAGGTGTACGTAGTGTGCAAAGGTTACAGAGGCCGATCGGTGGCCATGCCGTACGTGCAGGCGTACTACGCGAACGACCGGCAGTCGGACCCGGGAGGCGCCTCCATGTTTCCTCTGTCGCTGGTACCGGTCGAGTTCAGGCAGCGACTACTCGAGTGTGCCGAGCACTTTGCGCACATGCAGATGCACACCATCAACGCCAACGTGGACGGGTTGCCGCGCAGGGAGGCGCTCTACCGTGAGATGAAATCGGTACAGGCGTCTATGTGCCAGGAGTTCATGTCCAGGCTGGGTCTGCGATCGATTCGGTACACCCAGGAGCTGACGTTCTCGTCGGTAAACAACTTCAGTCACAAGCACAACTGGGAGCTGTTGCGGATAGGCCGCAAGTCGCGTGGCATGTCGTTCACGGAGAAGACGCGCATACGGCACATGGATGCGGGACAGGAGGCGCGCATGCTGTACCAGGAGGTGTACCGGTGCCACGAGTTGAGGATGGCAAGACGGGACATGGCGAGCGACGTGGTCTGGTACAGTCACATGAACCTTATATACCGGCTACCGGATGTAGCGTTCCGCATGGGCAAACCGGTAACTGTGGTCAAGAATTCCAAGTTTTGCAGCGAAGCGCTGATACACTACAGGCACCGAGTGTTGTCCAGATTCCCGCGGGTCCGTGATGGTGTCGCCGTGGACGCCGAATGCCGGCTGTCGCACTACCGCTCGAAGATCGACCGGCCACGCGCTGTCGTTTGTGATCTGACGGACGTTTGCGACGAACACGCCTCCGACAACACCGCCTTACAGCACCGATGCCTGGCGGCCATTGTGGACGCGTTGCAGGCCCTTTCGGATGGCGACGATCTGATCATCATCGGCTATCCGCTGTATACGCAGTTGTCCGTTGCCAACGTATACGCCGTGGCCAAGATGTTCAACATGTACGGCTTGGTAAAGCCCGACCCACGGTACGGTCACGCATTCGTGTTCCTCGAGTTCAGCCGTGCTCATAACGGAGACTGGCTGTCTATGTTGGTGAATGTCGTCTGGTACCTGGTGCCCAGCGATCATGGCAACATGGCGCTCATCTCGTGGATGCCCTTCAAGGTACTGATCGAGCAAGAGGTCTACGGAGACATCGTAGCCGTCAACAACTTGTGCATCGTACACGAGGTCGAACCCATTTTGCTTTCGGCTTCGAGCACGGCGGGTCCTAAATAATTGTGTCCGGTCAAAATTCGATAAACTAAAGGCAATGACAGACAGTATAATATGTACAATGACTTTTTAGGCCGGGGGAAGGTTTCTTTTTATATACTGAGGTCTTGACGGAAATTTAGTATTCCCAACTACGGGAACGCACTTTGGTTGATTTTTACTAAATATAGTAGAACTTCCATATAACGGTCACCGTAAATAATAACCGCTATTTAGAGGTGCCCGTCCTACAGAGGTAGGATAACACTAGGATAATACTCGACGGGACCAAAAAATTTACCGTTGCATAGAGGTGGCCGTCTTTAGAGGTGACCGTTAACGGAAGTTTTACTGTATATTATTTTGAGCTTGGTTATACTTTTTAAATTGTGTCGTAAAATATCACTTGAGGTGCAAGCGATTGTAATTTACCTATACGCCGCAATGGCAAACTGCGCGAAAAATTGTATTTATACCAAAAGTTTTAAGCAAACTACTCAGCGCTTTTTTCGCTCCAAAAATTATTATTAAGACAGTACTTTTTGACTGATATGTGTCAATTTTATACATAATTTCTATTTTTTCGTAAACTTGGTTGAAGCGGCGGCCGCGTGGCTTTAGGTGCGTTTGAATACAAATTTTAATTGAAATCTAACTGTTTTTCAGGGTTTTACTTCTTTACAATCATGTTTATGTACTTTCTTCACTATTTTAATATTTACTTGAATAGGTATATATTTTACATATTCGTATCCGTTTCAAACTGAGTATATTAGATGTTTTCCACGTATAGTATTATTGGCTCTTATTGATTGTTCTTAATAATTATTATTATTTGAGTTGTGGTAATTAATCATTGGGTATATCATACTAAAGGTCTTAAACAATTTATTATTTCAGCTAACTAACTTATCACACCGATAAGTAATAATATTTACGGCACACAAAATGTCTCTAAACTTTTTGACGTAATTTATTGTTGTATGATTTATTTTTTTAATTTACATCACTATTATATTTTAAGTACCTAATACTATTACTGTCATTAAATATTATTGTATTTTTATCGATTGCTTAAGTTTAAAAATTGTCCTATACTATGTGATAATAAAATGTGACCTACCTAAGGTTTTTCTTATGTGCCATTATTATAAGTATACAAATCTCACTACAAGATAAGTTAAAATAATGGGTTGTAATCATAGATATATACAACAACAGCTACATAGCCGTCCCCTTCTTATCATTGAAGTCGGCTGCCATTTATAAAGCAGGCAATGTTTACAAAACAATATTATCATAGTATATACGTATATATCATGAAGACCATAGAATAAGGAGACCAAACTCGTACCTCGTTGTATATGGTTATTGGTTGTAATACTTTTAACCAAGGTATATTATACTATTATCTACCGTACTTTTAACTATTCGTTTGGTTAGATAAATTAATATATTTTTTATCAAATTATTTATAAATAACATTTCTTTAAATACTACTATAAGTTTTGAAAAATTCCGAAATTAAAACTTACTCGGATGTAGGTATTTTTTGTTATTTATATTTTATAAATTTAAGTTGTGAAAGTTTTGATTATTTTGATACCTAACTTTAAATTGTAACTTACAGGTATAACAGTATGAAAAATGTATGTAAAATGTATATGTTTAATAGTTTAATTTTATTAATTGAAGCTTACCGTAGTGATATCTTATATTTTATTTTATTCAATATTTCAATATGTATTCCTTGAATTCTGAGCAAAATATTAATTACGTTTATATTTATTAAGAATTTTCATGTTCACTTTTAATTATTTTTTTACGATATACATAATTTTGGTTGTGAAATATAGATTGTTTACAGTTTATTTTATATTTTGATTTAAAAAAACTCGTTAGTGTCTTGGAGGCTTGAGTTTCGCTGAGTGCTTCTGTTATTATTATTTTTAATATTTAATACCGTGGAGCTATGTTTAAGTTTTGTCAGTGAAGCCGAGTAATTTCTTTGTAAGGAAATGAAATAAAATAAAATACAATTATTAAAGCCTGTTTCCAAGCAAATAAATCGCATTCGGCACATTATTGTTCGATAAACGGATAAACATTAAATATATCATAAAGGCGGGGTTTACATAGGTACCTAACTATTGTTAGAGACGTTAAAGATCTTCTATAGGAAAGCCGTGGAGATCCTAACGCTGAAAGGGCGAAGGAGCTAGGTAGCCAACAGACGGAGGAATTAAAACTCTATCTTTGGAGCGCCAAGGATGACAGCTTCTTGTATTCAGGTGGGATTTTCATTGATGTATATTATACTGTTGTTTTATTTTTACTCCAATAAATTATGCTGCATAGGGGTAAGTCTTTCGGAAATTGTGCACCCCAAGTTATGGTTACACCAAAAAAAGGTACCTATAACTACTTGTTCTTCATAATCTGAACTCCTATATTCTATAATATCTTGGTTTACGAATTATGATTTTGACTTTTGAGTGAACCGAGGTTATTGGTATAGTACAATTATGTTTTATTGTACCTATCTAATATGTATATTTTTTCTGTGGAATATTTCAAGTATTAGGGAAGTAAAAAAAATATTAGCCCAAAGCCCTACTATATGGCGAGTATATGCTAGAAACTTTGAATAGATTATTTTTTTACTTTCTTAGTAATATGTATAAACATTAGAAAAAACTATACAGAAAATTTTCAATTCAAACAAAATCGGAGATATTTTGTTGTTAAGTACCGAGAATTAATAATAGTCAAGCACTTTAAATTTTAATAGTCTTTTTGGGAACTGCAATGACGCAATATCCACGTGTGTCGGCCGTCGGTAGTGTGTGTGTCCAAATAAAACTCCGTCTATCAACGTACGACAAAGCTACTACCTAGCAAATATGCGTTTAGCCGAACCTTAATACTAGAGTGAGTTGACCCATTTTCAAACTTAAATGCGTAAGAATATTATAGAAATAATTAATATACCTATTTATTAATAAAATGTTATGAATATTATCTATGTTTATATGACGGTTATTTTCAATATCTACTTATTTTAATTGTATGCGAGTTATGAGCATTTTTAAATTGAAATATTTTACATAGATTAACAAAATGAAATTTCGTAAAAAACCAACGTGAAAACCTAGATAATATTCTAACATTTAAATTTGACAATAGATCAATCGACAGTTTTTTTTAAAACCATAAGGACTAAGGAGTAAAATACAATGTAATTATTATTATATTAATCAGTAGTATATGATTATTATGATTACAACTATATATTACCTTGGATCTATATAGAAGATAATTATTGCAATGTTTATTTATTATTTGTATTTTTTCGTCCTTAACAGCTGTTTTAATCTTCATAAGTTATTCCACGCAAATTTAAAATATTTTTTGTCGCACCTGCACTGAAAGTTTGGTTTTTCTTTCTTTAATTGTCAATAAAATTTTATTTGTTGGGTAAAAAAAGCAGGAAAAAAATACAGGCTCGTGATACATTGTTACTTGATCAAATTACTTTATTCACAATAATATCATCAAATATACTTAGTAATACCATGTTTTTTATAAGCATTTAAAGATCGACTTTTTACAAAATTTGTCAATTTTAAAATTTAAAATTTAATAATTATTTTTTTATTCAAAATAGATTTTTTTTAATAAAGACCTTTAGATTTTTTATACTCAACTAGGCTTTTTTATTCTATTTAGATTTGTCACCCTTCATTTCAATAAAACTGAGCACATCACTGACTGAAAACTCACTTTTCATTGTTTAATTACAAGTTACAATTTTTTAGTTACCCGCTGTCAATTGTACTATTTTTTTTAACTTTCTGTATCTAACAGGGTTGTATAATGCTGTATATTTTAGGTGCAATAGAAGGAGGAGGAGGGGGTTAAACCACTATTTAGTAAACTTAAGATTATTTGCCTTATGCAATTTGTTTCAGTAGTTGGTGAAAGCGTCAATTAATTTTATCTAACTTGGCAACTTAAGATATAGGATTTACAAGTTTGGTATGAATAGATAGTAAAAAACTGACAAGGCAAGCCCTTCTTGCGCAAAGTCACCTTGATAATATTAAAACAAACTTATCTGTTTTTCATCTTATTGATTCTTAATTTATACAATTTTCATTTTTAATTCGAGATTTGAGAATACACATTAAGAAATTAGTGCTTCAAATTTAAACAGCAAAAAAATGTGTATTTTATGAACATGCCGATATATTATAGTAATTTATATCCTTTGAGTTTTTATCAACGTGGAAGTTTAAGTTTGAAGAATTAACTTTTTTAACATACGATTAGACAGATTAGTGCTATACAATTTATCTTGTATTATTTTGTTATGGAATTATAAAAATAATTTGTTACAAAATAGTGTTGACATTTTAAAAGCATATTACAAAATATATATTATATTATAAACTGAAGAGTGATACCTATGCATATGATTATAAATTATAATAAATCGATGAATAGTGAATATTGATTATATTACTTGCGCTGAGTTATATGTTATATGAACGATATGAATGCTGACTTTACTTTTCTTTAAATTCATTTTAACTAAATAGGTACATATAGACGTGTGTTTTATAATTCAAATTTGCGAATACATGTTAATAAAATGACCGCTGTTAACAAATTTAATTTTGAATTTTTGAACCGTTTTTATATATATATATATGAATGTGTTCATTTATGGGTAGTCCGATATATCTATGATCTCGAGTATGCCATGTACAAATTTGAAATGCAAATAGTGGAGAGTTATGAATAACTAAAAAAAAATAAATCGTTGATCTGCGATTTGATGTATTGTTAGTTATTAAACTTGTATATGAATTATGGTAAATTTAGGTACCTCCATTAATTTTTTTTTCATTCACCAACCTTCTTTAAATATTTATTCATCCGTAACACTTAGTTACGAATTGCGTTGTTTATCACCGAATTATCCGACTTACCAAATATACGTCGGTAATGCGATATAAAGATACATACAATGTTTGAATAATAGGTTATATTATTTTATATATACGACGCATTGCGTACATGTTATTACTCCCGGCCGACAGCGTGTGTCGTATATCTTTACCATCGACAAATATTATAATATATTTATATAGGTAGGTCGTACCTGTTTGAGTATTTGGTTATCAGGCGCATATAGACATAACTAGGGTCAAAATCCTGATTTTGAATTACTGCCGTAACTATAGAGCCAAAGACCCAGGTGCAAACAAATGTGTATGGACCCCTCTTTCTTGAGCATCAGACAATTAATATATAAAAAAATATGAAATGACTTCACACTATGAGTATTCTTTACTCCTTAGATAGAATAATATTGGTTAATGTGTTGAATTTTAAAGACCCGACTAATAATTTCCTCATTGTAACAATCAACAAATGTACTTTAAGAAGTCACTCTTGGCTGGGTAATTTTCCCAATATATAGATAAACAATCCAAGTCAATACGGACCAGGCCTTTACATTTTCTTGTAACATTGTAGAACGTAGCAATGTTTTTACTATTTTCATTGTGGAAAAGACGTTTTACAGGTAACGTTAACAACATGCATAGAATAGCCTATACAGGTAAAGTAAGTCCAACATTGAGGAGTTCATAATAGTTTGCAGGAAATGTACATTGATCTATAATATCTACTTGCTATTATAGGCGTGAATAGTGAATATTGTATTTATTGATTATTTTAATGATCTGGATACTTGGACAAAAATACATTTTTTGACATGTATAATATGTCTTATGACAGGGGGTCATTCTATAATTTTGTGCGACACGGAGAGCGTTACCATGACGTCATCCTTGTCTAAAATATTATTGTATTTTTCTGACTGATTACATGTTACAGTTTCTATGATCAGTGGCGTGGCAAACTTCATTAACTTATGAGGCACAATAATTTATATTGGTAACTATAAATACTTATATAAATAATTACTTATTTACTTAAATGGTTACTGAGAACGATTGGCTTAGTCTTAGTGTGTACTTAATAAATTATTTACTATATATGAAATGTCCCTAGTCTCCAAGACACCCACCACCCTTTAAGCTGAGGCACGTGCCTCAAATAAAGTCCTTCGTCACGCTACTGTCTATGACAACCAAACAATAACAAAGATGAAATTAATGCCTCTAGCAACCGATTTTTATATATTTAGGTTACCATAGCAATCTCATTATACTTTTTTAGATTCTGAGCGTATAACGAAGAGTGTATTAAATTTGCAAGACATAACAATTATAAATACATTTATATAATTTATAATACATACCTATGTATCTACATGCAGTGTGGATACTACTTGATTTATTTATTTGTTATGAGCATTTCTGTTTCTAACCTATATTTTCATCAATATTATAGAAATGGGTAGGAATTAATTTGGAAACTAGAGGAGGCTATGACCCCGCCAGACCAACACCCTATGTACCAGACTAATCGGACGATAACTATTAACTATATATGAACGGTAGTTACAACATACTTTTGTCGCCGATACATAGGCCATAGGCGTGCTCTATCGACACAATCCTATAGTCTTAATTATATCTTCCTCTATTATTATTGTTACCGCAGAAATGTGCAGAAAAGAACATTACTTTTTTTAAATTTCCACAGACAAGTGTACCTCTTCCCTTTTGAGTTTTGTTAATTTAATAGTACACGGTATCAAGGTTCAAAAGTAGGGAAAACATTGTTGTCTTATAAGTATATATTTCCATTAAATAATAATAATATGCTGCCACCCTGGGAAATATCCGACCCTTTTCAATCCTTGTTTGCTTGCGCCCCGTCGAACACGGCACGGGACACAATCCGTTAAAAATGCCAACTCTATATGATTCAAACTTTGTTCAATAAGTTTTTTAATATTCTATGTAATTATGGTGGTGTTCAAAACTTAAGAATGTTCATTTTGAATCTTGAATCTCAAAATACTTGTGCAAGCACCACTTTAAAATGAGAATTTTGTAAAATGCATTCTTAGTGCACACTTACATGGTGGTAGGAAGTTACAAATTGCAAGTTTCAACATATTACTGTTTAGGCTCTACATTGATCAGTCAGTGAGTCAGGACACGTTCGATTAGATTATATTATTATATACATTATAACCATCCCGCCCGGTATTGTCCGTGAGACACGCTTGTGATTATGCAGCGCGAACAACATATTGTCAGGTTATATTATTGTTATACCTTGAAGACCCCAAGAGGTGTGTACGTAAGTGTAAATTTAAATATATAGAAGATAGCCGTTCCCCGAGCAAATGCACCACTTAAATGATTCAAAGTATTCAAACGTTGTGTTACATTTGTTGACCGGTGAGTGATGTTCAAAACTTAAAAAAAAAATTAAGTTTAATTTTGATTTTTATCACATTAAACACTGCACATTTATTTGTTCTTAGGACTGGATTTGTTTTTGTAAAGATTACGCCTAATACGTAAACTAAATATCACGTAATAATTTTATTTTATTTTTTAACATAAATAACGTTGTTATAGGCTATAGCTTTAATATAAAAACTAGCCGCTACGTGTACCGTACCCCTAACTTTTTTGAAATCTATTAATGACTGATATTTTTGTAGTACTTACATTGTTTTAAATTATATCCAACTATTATAATATTATATTGAAATAAACCGTTTCCCGTTAATTAATGCCCGTCGATTTATTCCATCTTAATCTCCATTAAATATTTTCAAAACGGTCATTTTTAGCAACCCTACATAATAAACAAAAATATATTATTTGTCCGTGTTCTATAAAAAATTCTTAAATTTGTGTGGATGTCGCTCTGCTGTTCAGTAGTTGTAAAGCATGTCTTTGTAATGGATGTGTTATATTTGAATTCAATGATAAATCATCGTATACGAAAAACGAATGAGCGGAGCTGTTGTGTCAGCCTAACATACTTGTATAAATAATCAAATTTAATATCTCATGGCTATAAATATCGTAACTTTCCGGTGAACTTTTTCTTTTTAATAGAGATGAAAAAACTTGTTGGGAATCTTCAATTATAATTTTTAATGTTAACTATGAAAACAAAAACTTTTATAAATTTCTAAGTGAAAAATAATTTTTTTTTTTTCAGTTTATAACCGACGACGCCGTGGGAATTGCTTTCGCATTACTTCCGCGGCGCAAAGTGCAAAATAATTTACAAAATTGAAAAAAATTGAAAAAATTACTATGGCTATAAATAGCTCAACAAATTCAAAATAGTTTGAAAATGTTACCATGTTTGGAAAATGCTAATATAAATATTTGGTGAACATTTCAAGAGTCTACGGTTATTTGTTCTGGAAATACTACAAACTATCAAAAATCGATTAATGGGTATTCGATAATTTACCGCTGAATATCAAATATCGTAAATATAATAAACTCATAAAAAATTAATACTTCGAAATTGTTACCATTCATTGAAAAATATGATGATTTAAATATTTGATGAACATTTTAAAGGTCTACAGTTATTAGTTATTGGGTTACACCAAAAAAATAAAATCGATTTTTTTCAAAAATTGGTTTGCGTAAAAATTACCACTTTTTTCACTTTTTTTTTGTTTTTCTTGACGCATTCTAAAACTACATGTAGTTTTCAATTTTCACCTCCTAAATTTGCCAATTATATTCTTTTTTCTATCAGAAGAGATGCTAATCTTCAAAATCGTAGTATTCTTACTATTCAAAATTTTGTTGATAGAGTAAAAAAACATACACACATCATTGTAAAATTAATACATTCTTTCGTTCCGCTGAGAATCAAAAAAATTAAGGGCCACTTATTAAGATAATATATAGCCTATAGATCCTTGGGATAGTGTATATGGCTTTCTGATGGCTAAACAATTTTTAAAATCATGTAAGTAGTTGGTTTCAATGATTACCCCGAACAAACAAACAAACAAACAAACAAATAAACACTTTTTCTTCTTTATGATATTAGTATAGAATATAGATTATACGCATAGGCGCAAATCGCAGGGGTGCTAAGGGTGCTTAGCACCCTGAATTTTAATACCCCGATCCCGAATCCCGTGATTATAACTTATAGTACTATTACCATCACATTTTCAAATTAATTACATTTATTAAAAATTCAAAAACAGTTTTATATTTATTTAATTATTTATAATATAATAATATGTATATGTCGAGTTTACGTCTGGATATATTTAACTGCAATGACGTATAAAACATATTATATAATATCATAATAATTGTGAAATTATGATATTAACGGGAAATAATAAATTGTTAAACATATAGGTATGTAAATAATAAAATTCGGAGTATCTATAATCTACGCAGACCGACCGCAACGACACTACAGGTATATAGTTTTATTTAATTAGACCCGCAGTGAGGAATTCCATAAAATAGGATTAAAATAATTTTGTAGCTTGACTGCATTCCGTCCCGTCGACCATCACTATAATATAATAATATATATATATAATATTATCAAATATCAATTATTAGTTATTACAAACATAATATCATTGATTATAAATTATAAATAGTTTTTACTATTTGTATTGTAATCACTTCATGTGAAAGAAGCTTTTCTGCAATGAGAAGAATAAAATCTTGGACACGTACCACGATGGGTCAGGAAAGACTATCTGACTTATCGATAATTCATATTGAGAGCGATCTAGTAATTGATAAAGACATCATTTTAAATAAGTTTGCTGAAAATAAGCGCACGTTGCCTTTACATTTTTAATAAATAAATAATAATAATAAAATGTTTAGTTGTGTTTGTTTGATTTTTATTTTATATTTTTATTTATATAATAATATATGGTATAGTACTATTGGGGTGTGTGAGGGGCAAAGCCCCTCACGAGTTTGGTCTGTTTCCTCAAAAATGTTTGGTGCTTAAGCCCCCCTAATGTTTTTGGGTGATTTGCGCCTATGATTATACGTGGATTAAAAAAATATATATTTGATTTTATACAACCTTGCCATAATAATATGTTCAATGACCGGTAATAATGTTACATTGTATATAGGTATATATCATATTATGTAATGTAGCATGAAGTTTATATATTTTTATACAGTTTGTGACTTATATCTAACCTCCGAAATATTGTATTTTTGTATTCTTAGTAGTTAGTATAATTTATATAGTAGCCTGTTTTAGATTATTTACCCGTAGGCCGTAATGTCTTCGCTAACTATTTTACTTGAAAAGAACTGTACCTATACTGTTTGAGATCAAGTTGGAGTCAATCAAATTATGTGAAAGTATAATATTGCACTATGATTTCGCCTTCGCTTCCTTTGATAGTTTTGATTATTCTATACCTATGTCCTATTGTAATATACATTTATATGCATCAGACAAGTACAGAGAACTACAGGGTCACATTATTTTCAAAGTTTCTTATCAAAAACATAACTCTTAACTAGATATAACGAATACGCAGTTTTTATTCACTTGAATTTACGTTTTTGGGTTCGTATTACTTCTTATTTAGAGAAAATATAAATAATTCAATGTTTTTTTTATGGAAGACATCAAAAGTATTTGGCACGTACCACGTACGTCATGTGTTATTGTATCATTGCTAATATTGTAGGTATCACATAATTGTTAAACCTTGGACGTTTAAGTTATTTACGAAGGGCTGTGGAGTTTTATTGCGCACGTGGTCGTACATAATATTATATACGATGTAATATGTACCTATAACTGTCTACCTAATAATATGTACAAAGTAAATGTACGTTTTAAATATTGTTGGCAAGGACCGAACAGATATAAACACGGATAGCGAAATAAATATTCTAAGCGGAATAATAAAGACAGTTTACTAAATACGAGTATATTTGTAATTCAAATCGGAACAAAGCGAGAAAAAAATGTTCGAAAATTACATGGATGGATAGGAGCTCAAATCCGGTTCGTTCATGTTGGTCCATTGTGTTACGCCGTGCAAAGGCATATTGGAAATTTTTATTTCGGCACAAATTATGTAATGTATTAACAATCTGGAAATACACAGTCATTGTCTGCAATATACCATCGATCAGCTACGGTTTTTTTTCTTTCGACACTCGATTTATGCGGACCCTTTGTGTGTACAGCAAAACAAAACAAGTACCTACTTATATTGAAAATAAAAAACAAATTTGCTTGTGTATAATTTATGTAACAACAAATTTTTTTTTGCACTTAACCGTTCGAGGACAACCTTCGAACTTGACATTTATATAGGTACGTAATTCAACGTTAGATTTTCATCTCTGTGCGCGCAGTGTACATTTTGCGTTTTTTCCACGTGCCTATATACTGTTCATTTCATGAATTGTACATTTTTTTTTTTATTTTTTTTGCTATTGAACAACATTGTTACTGGGTAATACCGAATCTTTTGGGGTCATTGTAACCAATGGCAGTAGTTATGGATTGAAGGAATTTTGGTTTATTTCGTCTCATTCGACGACCAGTAATTTAGAATACTATTGTACTATTTCTACATACAAATATACAATTTACATTATATAGTACCAACTTATTTATCAATATTATTGGACATTTTAGTTATATATTTAGGTATATTATGAATATTGTTAAACGTCAAAATACATTAATTTGTAAAAACACACGACTTCAGAATCCCATTAAATAGATATACCTACTAAGTTAATACATTTTTTAAATAACAAAGATGCGATCAGTACCCATATGAAATAATTTTAAATAGGCTACATTGTGATAATTCTTACCTCGTGGTTATCACCATATTCCTAATCCTAATAGGTATACCTAATTAAAATTTATTTGTAATATTGTTTAGTTATATATTTATAACTAAATTAACTATGTTTGTCCTTGTCATGGATGTAACAAACTAAAGCCATCATAAATCATGATTTATTATGATAAAATACGTATTCAAGTTAATGGGAAACAGTAAATATTTCTATGTGATGACTTCCAATTTCGTTGATAAATTATAAAAATAGGACTTAAAATTTCACTTAATCGCCTAATTTAATCATCGTATTCATTTTTTAAACCCGTGATAGAACTGACATTTTTACCTTTGTGCATGATAATAATTTTAGATTTTGAGCGGAGGGATGAATGTCTAAATTATTTAATTATACAATGGTGCGTTTTTTTTGTGTTTGTCACTGTGACGGTTACCTACACGATAATTAGTAGAAAAAATTATTCAACTTTCAGGGACAATTGGATGTAGTTGGTATTTTTTATATAGGTAACATAGAACACGTCTTCGAGTCTTCAAAATAATCGGGAAAAACAAAAAAGGGAATTTTTATGTAAAACCAGTTTTTGACAAAATTGATATTGTTTATTTGGTGTATAATAATTTTTGGTTTACCGTAGATACTTTAAGTTATACCAAAATTTGTTTGTATAAGATTTTTTTCTGTCCATGATAAATATTTAAAAAATATTTTGACACTTTTTCAGTTTATAGACATGTGACACTTTCGAATTTATTTAGTTTTTTTTTCTTTAAATGTCGATTTGATGCTATTTGTTATTACTTATTTATAGTTTATACTGTATTACTAATAACTAATAAGTAATAGTAAAATTAATTATTAAATTAATTAATAGCAATTTATTTATATGATAATAGGCTGACAGACCATCACTGCTCAGAACCGGTTTTCGTATCCGTATGCAATTATTTATATCATAAAAATCAAATTCAGCATATCCAATACAGTAACCCATGATAGATTTTTTTATGCATATTACTATATGTTTAAAAATGTGATAGACCATATAATATTATATAGACATTTGAACATTTGAACATTTTTCACCTGGTCGACATTGTTATTATATTTTATGATGAACTTCAAAAACTTTAATTTAGCAGTAAGTATAATATACGCATTATGGTCGCATAGAACACAATAATATATCATTTATTTTTAATTATAGAAATCAGAAATCGGTACATTCGAAATGAGTTATGCTCGATAATAATATTGTATTGATTAATGTCATTGAGACATCTATTTAATTTTTTGTTACCAACATAGTCAACCAAATAGAATACCCGTGAATATTGGCACAAAAAAAAATATAACAATACAATAAAATCGATGAAGGAATATTACAATGAATTCCAATAATAAGTGTTTAAAAAAAGTATACATATATATTGAATTGTATGTTAAGAAAATCCAATCGTCTGTCTAAAGTCTAGACAAAATGTCTAATATGGTAGGAATTTTTACTGAATTCTCCTAATATTGTATTGTCAGCACGAGAACTTCCCCGAACAAATGGTTACAGACTAGAGTACTAGACAGACAAGACATACAAGACATAATGGAAACATTGTGTCGAAAAAAAGTATTACACTATTCCTACGCTGAATACGGCTTGACCAAAACTCCTAAGGAATTCCATTAATAATTATTGTAAAAATTGTGATCGACTAATGTATTAATTATAAGGAGGCGTGGTATATAAGTCCATACGTAAATCATTATACAGAAGTTGGTGCAATATCGCAATGCCAATGCAACTATAGCGGTAATTGACATCGATAAAGATGTAGAGCGAAATCGTTATTTAAGTACATTAGGTAGGTACACCTGCAGCTTGGCTATGTTATAAGCACATTATCTATTGTTATTGACTATTAATGACTATTACTTTATACTAATTATTAAATAATACATCTAAATATCTAATAGTCTGCAAAAATCAAAGACCTGTAAACAAAGTTGGTACAATACCCATCTTTCTATTATACCTATTGATATATTATTGGTAGGTACTTGGGTGATGGTTCTAAATAATATAGCAGCAATAGTTATGTCAGGAATTTTTCAAGGAGGCGAAAGGATTCAAATTAACTTATCACGCTTTTTAACCCAACAAATAAAATTTTATTGACATTAATAGAAAAAAAAACTAAACAAATTGAAAACTGAATATGTTCGTATATATATAATTTTCACTCTATCAAAAAACTTGAAAATGTAATACAAGGTTACTCTTAAGTTCTTGTAAGCGTAAATTGAAAAAAAAAATGAGCGTAAATCCACACTCATTTTTTATGAGCGTCTGAAGTTAGAATTTTGACAAAATTCGTAAAAAAACAAGAACATTTGCAAATTATTTTGAGTTGGAACTTCATAAAAATTTTCCTTTTTATATCTAAGATTTTAAAATTAAACACAAGGTTTCCTCAAAGGGCTATTTTTATCAAAAAAAAAAAAAAAATGTGCGTATATAGTTTATTATAATATATCATATTAATATGTTCGTGGAGATCATGGACATTTTATTTGTCGCGATAGTGTAATAAAATTAAAAATATTTCTGTGAACCACTACATCAATTTTATTAATCAAACAAAAACATCGTGTACACTATACCTAGACATTAAGAGGACGCCACATGTGTTGCTTCCGTCTTACAAGTGCGTAACATAGCAAATTGTACGCTCAGCAAAACACATGTTGCTTCGTTAGTTTAAAAATTAGAGTGAATTGACTTATTATCAAATTTAGAAGTAAAAATATTATCTTGTGAACCTCGTTGGGTTATTTTTATACTTTAATTTTAAAACAAGTTATGAGTATTTTAAAAGGCACAAACAATTTACAATTTTAAAATACTCATAACTTGTTTTAAAATTAAAATATAAAAATAACCCAACGAGGTTCACTAGATAATATTCTTATTACTTCTAAATTTGATAGTAAGTCAATTCACTCTAATTATTGAACTAATACGTTATTTGCTGAGCGTAAAATGTACTATGTTATGCGTTTGTAAGATAGAGAGAACGCATGCGGGTGTAGCGCCTACGTTAAGATACGTTTATATACGTCTATCACACGTCATATCGTGCTTATTTAGTATGAAGATTAGTACCAGCTCATGGATGCACAGCTTCACAGAAAAACACATACTTTTATAATAAGTCGCTTTCAAATGAAAGGACGTGAATACTGCCTCCTCAATAATCTGATCGGTATTTTTGATGTGAAATGTGTCACGAAATATTATGAGATATTATTATTATTAATTTGATTTTTATTGATATCGATAACACAGTTATTGATTTACAATTATAATGTATGTTACTATGTTGTCATGTAGATGTGTAAAAAAAATTTAAAGGCACTGCCCAAGTATTAGGGCACTAAATAGTAATTGTTCCAGGCTCGACCAGAAGTTAAAGTCTGAGCACGCCTATAATGTCTAGGCACATACCAGTTGTAGCCATTGTAGTATTATACTCAATATTGCTTAACATAATGACGGTAATTTAGTTGATAGGTACAAGTATTATTTTGAATAATTTTCATTACAAATTATTGTTAATGTGTGAGAAAGGTAAAATTATTACCAATATATCATTACTCAGTTGCCACAATTTTAGTGCAAATTAAATGTCATGTGAGAAAAAAGTGCAGGAGTTATGATATAGGTGCCTATTTATAAGAAGTCAATGACATTATACAGTTAATAACGATTTACATAAAACGATGTAGGTATTACTCATGTATATTATCATATAATTTTAAATAGCATCCGACGCAACATACCTGATATAAATATTAAATATGGAATAGGTACTGTATAAAGTAACCTAACCAAAATGTGTATTTACAATATTATCTATGTTTGATATAAGTACTTAAATATTTATATATGCATAATATAGTCTTAATAGTAGATATTATTATATAATATTAATATATGTAATAGGGTTTTAAAATAATAAAAATTATAATAATATATTATCATATTTTACATTTTACACAAGAACTACTCTACCTATTTAAAATAATATAAACCTATAACTATTTATGAATTAAAGAATCTAATCTTAACTTAAATGTTTCATGTTAAACCTACCTACTATGAATTACGCTGTAATAAATAGTGTATCTTTTCATTATATTTTGATTGTGTGCAAAAGTTTTTTCAAATTTGTTTGAGTATTATTTGAATTTTTAAAAAAAATGTTTTTAACATTAATCGTAAGTTAGTTTGCATAATGAAGATTATTTTATCCAGCAAAAACATTTTACACTTAGAATGTGGAGAGTCATATTTAGGATTTTAAATCCCGGGGCCATAAACACTTTTGATAAAAGTAGACAAACTTATGGATAATCTTGTATTACATTTTCAAATCTTAGATTTAAAAAGAAAAATTTTTATGAATTTTCAACTCAAAATAATTTGCTAATTTTCGTGACTTTTTCATATTTTGCCAATTTTTGAACTTTAAATGCTTATAAAAAAAAACTGTGACTGAGGATTTTTAATATTTTTCAAAAGTCATTGTAAAAACATAATAGAAGCTTTGTATTAAATTTTCAAGCTTTTTTACTTAACAAATAAAGTTTTATTGACATTCATAGAAAAAAAAACCTAAAAAAGTTGGAAACTGAGTACATCCGTAAACAGCTTAAAACAAGACAAAATATTATGAAATTTTTTTCATGTATAGAAAAGGCTAATATAAACATTCAGTGAAAATTTCATGTATTTACGATCATTTATTTTAGAGTTACACCAAAGGCCAAAATCGATTTTGTCAAAAACCGATTTTGCGTAAAAATTCCCTTTTTTTCTTAATTTTTATTTTGTTTTTGCGGGCGCTTTTGAAAACTATTGCCAATTTTAAATTTTGACCTCCTAAAAGTACCAACTAGATTCACTTTCCTATCGAACAAGATACTGAAGTTGAAAATCAAAGCATTATTTCGACTACTAATCGTGTACACACACAAAAATAAAAAAACACATCATTGTAAAATCTATACATTCATCGCTCCGCTCAGAAATCTAAAATAACAAAAATAATAAAAAAACACACATCATTGTAAAATCATTACATTTATCGTTCCACTCAGAATCTAAAAAAAACACACATCATTGTAAAACCAACACATTCATTGCTCCGCTCAGAATCTAAAATACGATAATGTTAAGATGTTGATATTATTATTAAAAATTGTCTGGTAACCATAGTAACCAAAAAGTTAGACTGTTTACTCATTAAAATAATATAATAATAATGTAGAACTTAAAACCGATATTGGATACCGTTTTTGAATACCGGTTTAAACCGTTAAAAACCAAAATCAATATTGAAACCGAAATAAAATCGAAAAAAATCAATATCGCCATACCGACAGTCAACATTGAAATCAAAATCGAAAAATATAAAAACCGGTATTCAAAACCAAAAACGAAATCAGAAAAAATAAATACCAATATCTGAAACTCAAATCAAATTCAGAAAAAATAAATACGAATAACCGAAACCGAAATCGAAATAGGAAAAAATATTTACGGTTTCAAGTCCTGTCGTCTTGTCATCTTCGCTTATCATCGTTTATTATAGTATACTGTATACATATAGGTAGTATACAATGAATTGATACATTGAATTCAAATTAAACACGTCCATAACAATGAGGTTAACTATATTAACTAACCTAATATACTCAATGATGAGGTACACTCGAAATCTACTCTACAGCAGAGCGGTTACCTATTTGACAGCTTTCCTAGTTTTATTTATTAGTAATTAAATAAATGGAAGAGCTTAATGTATGCTGCAAAAACCCTTTATGGCCAGTAGAGAAAAATATTGTTAATTTAAAACGTTGTAAGCTATTGCAACCAGTCAGTATTTACAATACATTTTATTTTATGAATAAACATCTAAACGCCTTTTAGATGAAACGGGTTATAATAGATTGTATAAAAAATTGAAAAATATGTTCATACTTCTAAAAATTATAATTTATAATACGTAGTAATAAAATCTGTAACCAGTTATGGCAACCATTTACAGAATTAAAAAAATTCGGTTTTTGTTAGCCAAAACATTCACCATTCACATGTAACAGTGAAACTGTAAGCCACCTTGATAGGCTATAGCAGTATATATGGGTCGAAAAAAAAGCTAAGACACCCTCTGGGTCTCAAGGAATGTATAACCATATCACTTGTCTACTTTGTTGTTGAGTATGTCAGTTGAAAAACATTGCATATGAAATACAGTTTTGAGCGCTTTTAGTCTGTCCACCTATATATTTCTAAGGATATTTTATTGTTTATTTGTATTATTATTAAAATAATTTATTCTTCTATTAGTAAGACGGATGGACTATTTTTTTCCAATAACAAATCTCAGTGGATATTTGAACTAATATACTTTTTGTCGCCTAGTAGTTGGGTTTGACAAATAATTATTGAGAATGAAAAACCCATGTGACACCTAAAATATCTACTGACAAATCTAATACATTACATAATATTATTTTATATAATTTTTGATAAATCGTTGTATACAAACAATTTTCAGCATAAATTCTAAGGTTATAACTTTTATTATATTTATATTATTATTAGTTTTTTCTTAATTCAGTAGGTTGTATCATTTTTTCAATCAAGTCGAACTCATATCAGTACCTAGAAATAGAATAGTGTGAATAGGAGCACATAGGTAGTATAATAGCTAAAAATGAGTGTAATATTATTTAAATAATGTCAATGTTTACCTATACAAATATGAAATAATACATAGTATTAATAATGACGAAAAGTTACAAGTTTCTATAATTTATATTTTCTAAATCGCCAAAAAGTAAGTACCTAAGTAAGTACATTACAGTGCATTAAGGAAATCATTATTTTTTGTTGAAATATTCAATTTTGTCAAAATTTGAACTTTTAAGTTGAAAAGTTTATAAAAAACAATAGTGACTAATGACTATAATAATTTTGACATTTTAAAATTTCTATAAGAACATTAAACAACTTACGAAGAACTTTATATTACCACTGAACATTTTAAATCTTATCAGTTACCTATATCACATATTATTACCTATGTAATACATTTAAAAACATTAATAAAGATGATTATTATTTTATTTTTGGGGGGACTAAGCCCCCGTCCAATCACTTCTTCTTCACCTATGCTCATATACCTGTACAATATAACATAACTACATATATGTACATATATAAATGTATTTATTTATTAATAAAACAGTTTATAATCAATCTAATTTCAAAGTTAAAACACATTGAACTATTGAAGGAATAATAAAAATATCCTAATAACTGTGATTATTATTAATTTATAAAGGTATTTAATATTAATATTTATATTTATATTCAACCACAGTAAAATTAATAGTTCACATTGAAATATTTTATGATTATAATATTAAAATCGTTCACTCAATGTGAATAATAATAATCATTGATATTTTTCACGTTTTTTAATTTGGTATGATAATATAATATTATAGGTAATAATATATGTTACAATTTAAATAGATTGACCATTAATGCAGATGTCAATACCTATGTATACTTTTAATGGAGAAATTCTGATATTGTTATATTATGTTAACTGTTAAGACGTAATTTAGCGGCTGTATTATCCTACATGCAACAGGAGTAATGAAAAATAAATATATAGTTTTGTACATTTTACGAGGTTTAGCTCTTACAGTAATAATACGTTAAACTTACATTATTACATGACATGATTATAATTTGTAAACAAATAGTTTTGTTCTACCTTGGAGGTTATTTACGAGACAGTATGAGGTATAATAGTACATAAAAATTTTGTAATTTGATTTTGAATTAGTTGGAAAATAAAGTGAACTAAAATTGGTTTTAGACTTCAAGTAAACCACATTCTTAAACTTATTATACTATAGTATGTTTATTGTTAAAAATCATTATTATCGATAAGTGTATTTTTATTTATTTTCGATTTATGAGAGAAAGGTAATAATAAAAAGCTCTTAGATAATTTATCTTAAGGATAAGTGACGAGTATGATGTGGTGTAAGCAAGAGGTCACGCCGAGATCTCTCCAGTATGTACAAACCATAAATTTTCGAAGATCCGAAATAGTAATGTTTTAAAATAATACTTGCTGGGAGCTCATGACTTCATATAATTTATTGCAGTTAACGTTTTGCATTAAATTTTTCGAGGGCATCCAACTTACTTTTCTTGGAACAATGCCTTTAGTCACTTTTATGTGTTGTTTTTTATCATTATTATGTATTATTTAATGCGAAGTACTTGTTCAATCAGTCTGGTTATGGTTGTTGGCCATTTTTTATTTTCATTTTTTTTTTCAAATGACCACTGCAACAAGATCATAGATACAGCATACACACACAGACATACGATCGACAGTAACATCTTGCACTAGTGCAAGGACAGGTTACATTTCGGTTAACACAGACCTTCGGAGATTTATATTCTTATTCTTGTTATAGTATGGGCGCCATCATTCACAAAATCAGACTGCAGACCAGAAAAACTGTGGTAATTTGTATTATTATCAGATAACTATAGTCATCAATTAAAGATTCCTAGAATAATTGTTTTTGTACTCTTTACACCTGTAATACATAATCTATTACAGGTGTCTAAAAAATGGTTTTCATAGGAATATTGCTTATTATGTTTGGGTGTACAAAAATTTAATTTAATTAATTTTCTTCTGTAAATAATTTAAAACCTAGCCAATAGTATCTTTATTACTAATTTATTTATTATATTACTAATTGTTATCAATTTTCCAAATGCTAAAAAAAAAAATGTAACTCAATAACAATAAGTTAGGATGACTTTAATTAATAAAAAAACAAAAATTTCCAAGGTGTAAGAAATGTGTGTACCTATATGGGTTGGCAGACAAATCAGAAATCGAATATGCTCAATTTCTGGTTGAACAATATTAAAAAGATCATTTCTATATTTAAAATATGAATAATTAATTCGATATGCGTCTAGATCAAAGTTCTATATAGACTCAATAGCGTACACAGCAATTTCCAATGGTTGAAGTAAGAGATTGTACAAAATAAATACATATAGGTAATATAAAGTTACATTTTTTTTTTAATGATATGATGATTTTATTAATTTTGAGTTATTTTATAGCATTATAAGATGATGAAAAGTGAACGTACACCCAAAATTATCTGGAATTTTCTGGGAACCGCTTTAAAAAGTAACATTTCAATCGTCGAAATATGATAAATAATCAACTTTATCATATATTTGAATGGGTAAAATACATTTAAAGAGACCAGAGAACAAGATTCATTATCATGCTTTGGTTATCTGCAGAACGGAAATGAATTTTCTTAGTTCCGACAACAATATTATGGTTGTATTATAATCTGTGATTATTATCTTATATATTATAATTTGCGATTCCTATGAAGGTTATTAGCATTGTTTGTATAATTTAATAAATTTAGACGTGCATTTTTTAATTTTACAACGTCAATTGACCCGATAACATACATTCCTCGTATTCATATTATATTTTTCCGTGTAGGTACTGATGTACATAAGAATGTTGTAAAATAATTGTATTTTATTCTCATAAAATGATGAATTTTAAATTAAGAAGTTTCACATACATTGTAAATAATACATTATATACACCTACAATATATTTGCCGACGTTTCGTATTAGATCAATCGTCTAGACTACAGACAGTCGACCGGTTTTGCTTTCGTTCGACCCGATTTTAAGATTTTTTTAGATTCCCATTGAAGATTAGGATTTAGCGTATTTGGAGAGTCATTTGTTTTGTTTTATAGCCTGAAGGTAGGCATTGAAGGATGACGAATGACGATGCTTCTGTATGTACTTCACATACTTAATTTTTTTATTGTTGTGAATGTGTTAAAATTAGCACAAATACATGTGAAATCCCTTCCCTATGACAATGTTATATCTACCCAGATTGTATGTTTGAATCCCTTAGATAAATGCGAAGATGCATAACATTTTCAATATAATATTTTTGATGGGTAACTTAAACTTAATTAATTTTGCAAAAACGTAAATTGAAAGGAGTAAGTAATTAAAAGTTAATTAATGCTTCTACTCGACCACATTTTATTGGGTTAACACATAATATAAAATATACAAATCGTATAGTAATTAGTAATAATACCATTAAGAATATGGGTAAACTATAATATTATTTACGGAAGAGATTTGCGAATTGATATTAATTTATATTTTGTTAACTGATTTATGTTTTAATTTAAAATTATATATTAATTGGTGTTTGATATAATTTCAAAATGTTTGCCTGAGGAGCTTAGAAGACGTAACATAATTATATAGATGGGAAAAAGAAGACGTATTTGTACTCTGTATGACTGTATTATTGATTTTATAATAGACAGTCATATGGATTGCATGCTGACTATTTTTATAATTTGTTTTATTTCCGGTATATAGTTACCGACGTCACTATTGTAAACCAGTTATTGTTAAATGTATTATGTTTATTATCGATTGCGGCGCCATCGATATCAAAACTAATAATTGACACCAATTTTTTTCAAAACAATTATTACAGTATATTAATACTTAATAGGTACCTACACCGAAATATTAAAATATAACTACCCATTATTCATTAAGTAAAATATATTAAATATTCCTGGGTTTATTCAACAAGCAATTTCAACCAAAACAAAATAAAAAGTATATTTTAATATTATTACCAACCTATGGCTAAAGCGATGGGGAGAGGGCTTAAGCTTCCATATAATATGTACAGAAGTAACTAATAGTACAGCACTTTGTTGTAGCAGGGCTTTAACTTAAAATAATTGTATTGTTTTTACGTTTTCGGATATTTAAATGTTATACAATTTTAATGTTTATCGTTGTTGTACTTTCAAACGTTATTTGATTTTTTCCGTTTATCATTATTATATTTTTAAACGTTATTTTAATTATTTTTTTTCTGTTTAATGTTTAATGTTTAATTTTTTTTTATAAATTGTATTGTTATTTTCGTTATAGATAGGTTATTACGTAACCACTCTTTGATGTAAGAAATATCACATTAGTAGAATTTGTTGTCCAGAATAGGTTATTTTTAACCATTCTAGGGTTTTTAGTAAGTAGCTATAAGTTATAACTGGCAAGTTATTGTTAATTTGTATGTCAAATATTGTTAAATATTATGGTATGAATAAAAGATGAAATAATAGATTTTATTAAAAAAAATATTTATAACATATATAAGTATATAAGTATTTAGTAGGTAGGTACTCTAAACAACACGCTCGCAGTTCTGTATATACCTCATTGAAATTTGAATTACAGTAATAAACAGTAATTACAGTAGTTCTATCAAATTAAATATTTATAAATCAAACAGGGATAAAGTATTTCAAAAATATAAATTACTGTTAACATAGGTTTGCTAACTTTGAATTGTTCATAAGTAATATAATATATATAACTCATAAGATTCATAAATTATAACGTTATAAATAACGTTTTGAAGTCCTGCTACAAGTACCTTCTGTATTAACCAAGAAAAAAAGTGGTTTGGTGGGTGTTGCTCTGTTGTACAGTAGGTTACAAGTGGGTGACTGCAATGTATGGTGTTAAATTTGAATTCGATAATAAATTGTATACGAAAAACGATTTTGAGCGGAGATGGTTTATTAGTCTATATGATATTTTATATTGTATTAATTATATTGTTAGTAGCCGGTTAAGTTAAATTATTATTAATTATTTACCATCATATTTGTATGTAATAATATACTTCAGAAGTGTTAAGTACTTACAAATAATATTTTTTAAATATAACACAAAATAATCGTCTTTCTTTGTTTAAATATCTATAATTTCGTTACAAAAAAAAAAAAAAAAACTAAAAAAATTGTAAACTGAAAATGTCCGTAAACAGCTCAAAATTAGTTTAAATATTTTGAAAATTTTACGGTGTATAGAAAATGATAATATAAATATTCAGTAAAAAGTTCATGTATCTACGATCATTTGTTTTCAAGTTTCACCAAAAATTTTGTAAAAAAACCGGTTTTGAGTAAATATTCCCGTTTTTCCTTTAATTTTGTTTTTTTCCCCCGGTATTTTTGAAAACTACTGGGCATTTTAAAATTTGATATTCTGAATGAACTAACTAGATTCATTCTCCCATCGACAAGATACTAAAGATGAAAATCGAAGCATTACTTCGATTACTTATCGTGTACACAGAGAAACAAAATAAAAGTAAAAATAAAAATAAAAAAATGTGGGAATTGGGTATCGCTCTGCTGTACATAAGGTTACAAGTAGGTTATTGTAATGGATTGTGTTAAATTTGAATTCAATGATATAGGTAACATCAATATATAAGAAAAACAATTCCGAGCGTAGACGGTCGTCTACGGCAATTGTGGCCTCCAATGAAAACCCAAACACAGTTTCTAATATGTTACAAAGACACCTTAACATAATTGACCTCTGGACAAAAAGATGGAAGATCAAAATCAATGAAACCAAGTCCTCCTTCATAACATTCACCCTAAAAAAAGGATCTTGCCCCGTAGTCACATTAAACAGCATCCCAATACCTTCCTACTCTGAAGTCAAATATCTTGGCCTCATCCTCGACAGTAAACTTACCTGGAATCCCCACCTAAAAGCCAAACGAAAAGCCCTTAATACCCGACTCCACCTCCTTAGACCCTTACTGAAATCCAAAATGAATATCAACACCAAACTTCTAATTTATAAGTCACTACTCAGGCCACTATGGACTTATGGCATCCAATTATGGGGTGCCGCTAAACCCTCAAACACCCGTACAATCCAAGCCTTTCAGTCAATATGCCTTCGCCTAGTTGCATCAGCACCCTGGTACTTAACCAACAATAATCTCCACAAAGATCTCAAAATCCAAAATCTTAACCAAATCTCCAAACTATATTACACCAGACTCCACAACAAATTTCAACAACACACAAATCCACTAATCTCTAAACTATCAACCAACTCACTCCCTGGTAACCCGCGCCGTAGACTAAAAAGGCAATGGTGTAGAGATCTTCTTTGAAAAGTGAGCTTAATAAGTGCTGGAGGTCGCTACCAGGTAACACCTCCAAACCTCAAATTAATTACTTATTTACTGTCTTATATTATATAACTATATATATTTTTTTTTTCTCTCTTCTCTCTCTCTTGTCATTGTTATTCATGTCACAGGGTGTTACCACTGGGTATCTTCCCTAATCTAACTACTCATACCATATTTTACCTTTCATATATCAAACCTACTTATTATACAAAAAGCATGTATAGATTGTAGATTTCTTCAAATAAATAAAAAAAAAAAAAAAAAAAAAAAGACGGTCGTCTAGCGTCTAGCCTATGATTTTACTAAGTATATTTAATAAAATTATTGTGAATTAAGTAATTTATGTATAACCTATTTACGCTGAACCTTGTTTTATATTTTCAATCCTTAGCTATAAAAATTGAAAATTTTATAAATTTTTAAGTACAAAGTCATATATAAATTTAAAATTTGATATATTTGGTCAAAAGTTGAACTTTAAATGCTTATAAAAAAAAACGGACGGTTGCACTCCGGGAGTGCCAGCCGAAGTGAAAACTTGAATATTAACGTCGTGCATTTTTGATATTTAGGAATGGTTAGAGAATAATTTTGCACGAATTGCTTTGATCATCAGTATAAAAGTACTATCATTTATGTGGTAAAATACAATATTTATTTATTGCGCTATCGTACACAAACATGGTAATTTATATTACAATAAAAATTTAACACTTCAGAACTATTACAATTATTTTATATTAAAAAGTTTATCTCTTAGAAAAATCAACTTCCATCCATAATTCGAAATCTGTTTCAAAAATCAATGCATAATATAGTAGGTATTTAATATAATGTATAATATAATATATTAAATTTTATAACATTTTAAGGTATTGTTTGTAATAAAATAAACACAATTTATAGATACCTGAATATTGTTGGTGTCTGCAGTTTCAGTCCTTTTGACAAATACATTTTTAAATTTTACCGTAATTTTTTCACGGCGCGGATAATATATTACGTTTTTTTTACCTAAACGTCCCTTACACCAATCATTCATTTTAGCTAGTAGTAGGTAATTGAACAAAACGAACACTAGACACTAACAATAACAAGTGACTACTAGATAAAACATCTAATATGGTAATAAATATCAACAAGTGCAACATATGAAAATAAAATAAAAATTAGATATAATCAGTTATTTATTTATTTATTTCTACTTACATGAGAACGAATAATTCCAAAAGTGAAAGAAAAATTAACATACTTCTAGAAGTCCGATTTCAATTTTGAAAACTAATTTGAATTCAATAACTTCTTTTCTATGTTTTGTAGGAAATATATTTTTGATAGTTTGTAAAGTTTTTGTAGTACAGTTGCAAATTAATTTACTTAATTTCTCAAAATGAACTTGAACTTTAAAGGTTCAACGAGTTAAAAAAATGAAAAAGTTTTTCTTACAAAACATAGAAAAGAAGTTATTGAAATCAAATTAGTTTTCAAAATTGAAATCGGACTTCTAGAAGTATGTTTATTTTTCTTTCACGTATTGGTCTAAATGCACGTATTCGTCCTGACGCGAGTTTAACCTTTTTACCCATCACAAAATAAGTGCACAGTGCCACTCAAGAAGTTTTCACTTCAAAAATTCTGCCTATGTATTTTTAATATTTCTAAACTGCTATTTTAACAATTTTTAACCTAACCGCGAGTACAACACGGAGTCGAGTGAACGATTATGATATGCATATTATAGTTAGATATTATGCTTTCTAGTTCATACCTAATGTCGCTAATGTAGCTATAATCTCCCTTATGCAAACGGACAAACCTATATAATATGTATTATACTATAGGGATATCCGGATATGTAAAATTATATAGCTTGAGTATATTTTTTATAATTTTTAGTTGACCACTAAAATGCAATAAAATTATGACTATTCATAGGAAAATGTTAAAATGAGAAATTGAGAAATTGAATTAATTTTTAACGTTATTTGTTTGTTTGTAATTTACTTAGCCTAACCAAACCTAACCTTACTAAGGCAGGGCTAAGGTGGTGCTATTTACAAATTTTACGACGTATGTTTTATTAGTTTGCGTAACCACAGATAGGTACAAAAATCTCACTATATAGTCACTATTGACATTAATGACATTATAATATATTATAAAAATTAAAAAATCACTTTACCCGACATAATATATATATACAGTAAAACAGTAAATACAGGACTACATGAAGTACCTATACGGCTATACCTAAACTCTTAAATTGTTTAATTTGAATATTATTAGTTATTAATTATTATCTTCTGGTCAAGTGTCAGAAGAATAACAGTTATTATTATTAGTTTTAGTTATTACTTATAACAAATCAATTAATTAATAATAAAATATACCATATTATAGAAACTACAATTGAATATTGAGCCATACTACCGTACGATTGGAAATTTGGTAGTAGTAAAGTGTATAATATTTCAATAAATTGTAGGTACTACCTACTTTAAATGAGACTAATATTGTTCCGTTATGTACTTATATAAATGTAGTTTAACAGCGCGTGTTTTCCTATATTGAATTTGAAATAAATTAATGTTATTTTCGTGTGTATTAAATAAAAAAAAAATCGTGTTGCACAAGAGAATAGAGCGTTTGATATCTCTTTAAATCACAATGAATATGAGATCAAGATATTTTATAAATTTGAATGAAGTTACGAAATATCGATTTATGCAAAATTATAGTTTTGCATTTGGTTTCCTGATCAATGTTAATATATTATTTTGAATTTCGATTTCATTTAGATACTTGTAAAGTCATAAACTCATAATGTTAGTCGTTACATCGAATGAAACACACAAATATCAAATTCGTATTATTCGTCAGTAGTCACTATATTCGTTTTATCTGAATATTCTATTTAATTTATTATAATATACTTTCACAATGAAATATCTAATGGCTAATAAGTAATAAGTAATAACTAATTAGTAATATTATGGTAAAAGTTGCAATATATTAATATAGTATAGCAATACGCTTTTTAGGGTTCCGTACGGTAAAACTAAGGCTCCGCTCCGTTCGTCCGTCCGTCTGTCACCAGGCTGTATCTCATGAACCATGAAAGTTAGATAGTCTTTTAAATATCCTGACCCACAGTTTCTAACTCTGGAGCCGCCCCTGCCAGATACACACGTGTTCCTCAACCAACCAACGGTAATTTCCCCCACGAAATGCTAATGGTCAGAGTTGCCGATAGTGAAGAGTTTAAGACCATAACAGAAAAAAAATAGCTTTATTTTAGATTTTGAGCGGAGCGATTCATTGATTTTACAATGATGTACTTATGTTTTTTTTTAAATTTTTTTTTGTGTCTGTCATCACCTTTTAAGACAGTAAAAATGCTTAGATTTTCTTCAAAAACATCTCTTCTAATACGAAAGTAAATCTAGTGGTACTTTGGGGCCTTGGGGGGTCAAAAGTGAAAAAATTAAGGAAAAACAGTAATGTTTACTCAAAATCGATCTTGGTTTTTAGTGTAACTCTAAAACAAATGACCGTAGATATATGTAATTTTCACTGAATGTTTATATTAGCATTTTATTTGCACCATAACATTTTCAAAATATTTTGAGTTGTTCTATGTGGTTTACGGACATTTTCATTTAACATTTTGTACAGTCGTGGAATACACTGATAGTAGATAAACTCGACTATTTTTAGAATTCAATGTATTTTAAATGTCGTCGTTGTCGTCGTCGTTTTATTCAAATATCAAATATACAAACAAATATTTTTTGAAAATAATTAAAATACTATTAAAATTTTGACGATGCAAATGTCTCACAGCCACGTAATGAATAAACATGACTTTCCAATACGCCCATTCTGTGGTACCCATTTTACAATCAAACACATAATGTCAGAATGCCGTACATAATAATATGCAGATTTAAGAATTAAAGTAAAACTTACTGAATATTTATCAGAATACCATGGCCATACCCATCTTCACTTGCACTTTGCAGCAACCACTGATGTCTGATTTCATCAAAAAGTGAATCTTCAAAATAAAATGTAACAAATAATAGCAAGCGCTATATATTTATCAAGTTACCGAAGTGACACGTCAAAATTCTCGTTAAAAATATCCGAAAACAATAATATATCGGCAAAATTGTATTGTTCCATGAAAAAATATTCCGCGTAAATATTAATACTTATTTTAACGTTTATTATAAAAGTTGTGATAAGAAGTAATAATTTTATTATGAAAAATTATCCAGGACAAAAGTATCTACTCCATGACAAAATATAATTACAACGATACAATTTTATTACATTTATTTAATTAAAATATTTTATCATTCATGTAGGCTATAACCATTATTCAAATAGGAATATTATGTGAAGGACTGGCAAAAATCGCGTAGGTATTATGCGGGATCGCTAATGCGGGCTTGTATAATTCTACCACTCTTAACTCTAAATATGTGTAAGTGTACATAATAATATGTTATAATATTGTTATATTGTAAATTATTCGAATTTAATTTTAACTTTTTAGGGATTTCCCAATTTCATCTCTGGCCTATTATATATTATTATTTGTACTGCTAATTGCTATTCAGTCATATTCTTTATTTTAGTTTAGTCAGTTTACTAGTTTAGTGTACTACAAGTCAGTGAAGTAAAATGATTTCTGTAATTAGTAATTACCAATTACCTATGTAGGTAAGCTCAAATTATTCATTAACTTAGCATAATACCATCGATATATTATTATGTTGCATGTTCATTTTAGACGGTATGTCTTTATAATATTTTTCGTAAATTGTGTGTATATTTAAGAATTAGAATACCGGAAGTTTTCTGGAAAAAATTGTGAAAATATAGATGTTTTGAAATAATCGGTAAAACTCGATTGCGTACATTCGTTATCGGTGATACCATTTAAGCATAATGATTGTTTACGATTGTTTACGATTTTACCTGATTTTTAACTACACGATTGTGTTCGTAGTATAAGCGTTGTTGCCAATTTTCATTACACGAGTACACGAGTGAATTTGAAATAATTTATAAATACTTTGCGTTTTTTAATAACCATTAATCTTTTATTACCTACACCGTTTACAGTTAATAATAACAGATATATGATGTAAAATTATATAAGATAATATATCGGGTATTTTCTGGATTTAGTTCGTCATTGATCGGCACACGTGTGTATATATTTGACGTTTAGTAATATTAAAAATGCAATTGAACTTATAGAATCCGAAAAATAAAAACAGTTATAGTTCTTTTAAATAGTAATAACTTACAAGTATAGGCATATCGCATATAAGAACACGTATAAAGACGGAATATGCATAAATGGCTTTGTATAGTAAAAACGTGTTACGCAAGCATAAAACGCTCATATAACTTCAATTCGTAAGTATTATCGGTGGAACGTACACATGAACCTAATTTTGATGTGAAAATAGATTGACAAATATTGCGGGAAAATTGTAAATGACAAGCAGAATGATCGAATTTCAACGCGACCTATAAAAATTATAAGAAAATAAGTAATGAATAATTTCGAAATGAAAGACATTATTTCAGTTCAAAATGATATGTATATTATGATAAGAGTATTTTTAATCAGACTACAAAACATACGCGATCGTGTTGGCAAATAAGGAAAAAAACGTACGCAATCGTGTTTTAACCAGAATAATAAATTTACAATATAACCTTAAGTTTTAAAAAAATTAAAAATGGGCCTTACAAAAATTTATCCATGACCAAAATTTCCAGAAAAACGCGCATTTTATTTCCAAAGTATTGATTTCTATGAAAAACTGATAAATTTGGTATGTTAAAATACGTTTCCAAGAGTTATACTTAGGTTATTAAATTATTAAGAAAAAAATAATTTTACGGTCCACAAAAAGCTCTTAATTGAGTATGACAATTAAATAATTAGAATGTATTTAATATGAATATTTTTGGTTTTTAAAATAAATTGGTGTATAATTGAATCTTAGGTAAAAACGTGGATATTTTTTCGGTAAAAATTAAGTCCAGTTATTATAACAACTAAATTTATTAAATTACATTCCAATCTAAGCCCATTCTAGTTATTTTTTTTAATTATAAAAATGTAACATTTAAAATTCCAAATGCTTCGTTAATGTTATATATAATTTTTTTAGCTATTTATCCATGATATAATTATTGTTGAGTACCCGCCTCGCTACACATACACTCGTCCCAAAATGTACTTAATTAGATGTATAGATATAATTAATTTAATTTTAAACTTACGTACTTAAATACATGTTTACTCACAGCATGTGCGTGTGTGGCAATGTAGTAATAGTTTTAATTTTTAATTTGTAGGTATAAAATATAATAAAGTTGAAATCCATATAATTAAATTAGTCTCGTTGTACGCACCGTGCCTATGTAATTGGGCTTAAAATTAAATCATTAGAGCGGATAACACAATATATTATGACGATTTGTATCGTCGTGTACTAAATACAAGATATAACTATTACTTTGATTTGATTTACCGTATGCATTTAAATTACTATGTTCTCACAACTCGCTGTAAATGTGCGTCATAAAGTGTGCAAAACGTATGCAAAATTAAAAAAGAAAAATGTTTGCACGAACAAAAAAAATGATATCGCTGTAAATGTATTCAGTTTAAAAATGATCTACGCTAACGCACTTTTTATGTTGTCCCATCGATCACACAGGCACGCGAACAGATAAAATCCTGAATGCATATAATAATCCAATATCTATCCAAGGAACGTGTACATTATTAAATACGTCAAACGATTGGTGTGTGTGTGTGTGTGTGTGCCCCCTCCTATAGTTGTTGGGTTTTTTCCTTCTATACTATCTTCTATCTTACTTTTTTTTATATTGTTGTTTTTTTTTATATTGTTACTAATATATCGTATATAGGTATATATTGTTTATTACTTCTTTTTACCTGCAATTCCGAAGGGTAAAAAAAAATGAAAAAAAAACAGTTCACCGGTGGAAGGGACGGTGATCAGTTCGGGTTTAAAGAGAGTGGGAGCGTTCGGTGGAGTTTTTATTTTGACAGTGACAGTAACCACAGACTGACCGACCAACCAGAGATTTTTGTTTCACCTTCGAGTACAACCCCCCGAACTCGGCAATTTCAACACGGGTCCGTGTTAAATTGTTTAATTTATAATATATCAGTTTGTCCTATACCATACAGGTGGTCAAGTTTAATCCTGGATACCTCTTCGTTAACGCAATTTTAACCGTAAGTATTAATATTATTTATTATTTTAGTAGTTTTATCAATACTATTTGCTTCCTTTTATCACAAGTTTATTAAATTAGTGTGGCTACTGATTAGATTTAAAACAAACTATGATTTTACCTTAAAAAAAAAAATGGTTGGTTAAATAATTAATTGAAGTGTAATTATTTAATAATATTTAATTGGTTTTTTAAAATATTTTTTGTACAACTAATAACTCGATAGCTTACATTTAAGATTATTATACAATCTTTGTATTAATAGCAAGCTGTAAGTAAATCATTTTATGATAAAATAATAGTAATAGTAATTACTTATTTTCGATTTACGTAGAAATGTCGAATACTCTAAAATCTAAATCATTATAACGATGGGTGGGTACAATATGCGTAGGTTCAGACTTCTTTTTATTTGATTGACAAAAAAAATTATGACGGTTAACAGATATTATGGACGAAAATAATTTGTTTTATCATTTTGCAACGATTAGATCATAATTATAAGATATTTTGTAAAAAAGTAGGTATTTATCCGGTAATAAATTGCTATGAATCAGTTGTTTAAACGGGTGCTAGCGTAAAAACTGGTTCATGCTCAATTTTGCACTTCAATAACCCTCGCAACAAAAAAAATAAATATTTCAACTAATAGGAGCCTCGATTAGGTAAGCCGTATATTATTTTGGAGATTTGGGCTTAGATGAATTTCGATATAATATGTATTCGTATATCTATTGCGAAAGGTCAAAACGGCCGGACCGACTCGAACCGTATCCAACCTATGATTGTCCCCCCCTTTTAACTATTACGGAGGGCTACAGGGGGCCACCAGCGACGTTATCCGTGAGGGGCACGTTCGCTCACGAGTTCTAAGCTAACGTACGTGATCTGCAGGTAGTGCAAAACTCCACAACAATGCGACGTGTACCAGATGTTTTTCTTTTGATAATGCATGTAGGTAGAGAGAGAGAGTGAAAGAGTGAGAGGTAAAAATAAAATCCGGACGTAGGTATATATATATCTAACACAATATAATAACAATAATAATACCGTTCAAGTTTTTTCATTGTAGCGATGATATTTTGATGAACTGCCAAAATGGAAAAAATCCAGGTGAAGGATAAAAAAAAAATAAAAATAAAAAAAGGAAAGAAAAGATCCAAAAACGCTACTGGTCTGATAGTGCAGTGTAGAAACTATCCCTGTAATATATTATATTGTCGTGTGCCATCAAATTAAAAAAAAAATTAGTAGGTAGGTAATCCTAGGGCGAACAATATCATTTCAATAAAACGGTATTTCGCTATCACAACACAGTAGTCATTAGTTTAACCGTCATATTTTTTTTTTATAGGGGTTGTGTAATATGGATTTCAAAAGAAATTACCCTTGTATTATTCTGCAGGCTTTGACTATAGGGATACAAAACAATATTTTAACACATCTAGTTGAACTGGGATGGGATATAGCGTTATAGGGTCTTCTATACGTTGTACCGTGAATCGTGATGTTACAGGTCTAACACAAAAATGTGAGATTAATATATAATAGGTATCATATATTATATAAAGTATCAAATTTTGAAACAGCATTTTTGAGAAAATAAATTTAAGAATTCAATATAATAATATATATTCATTTTAATTTGCACTTTTTGATTATATTTATATATTCACTCAATCATTTTTTCATCATGTTTGTAATTATCCTCATTGTTAACGTGGTATTTTCATTTAGGTATTCTATATATACCTGTATGGCTATATCATCACAATAAACCGCGTAATAGATCATTTTTAAATTTATAAACAGTGATAAAGATCTCATGTTATACCTTATATGCTTTAGTATTTTATTAGTTTTAAGTTTTTAACTTATTACTTTTAAATTGATATAACATTAATAATTCAAATATTAAACTATTAAATAATTGTAGGTACGATACAGGGAAAATTAACGGAACTTTGAACTAAGCAAGTTTAGTGTAGGAAAATTGCATATTTTTCCATTGATTGAAGCTGTACGTAGGTGCCTAATATTTAGTTGTTCAATATAATATAGTTAACAGCTAATAATATTATGTATTGACTGTCATATAATATTATGGAATGTTTTTAATATTATCTGAAAAATGAAGATTGATTAATATCTATCGTCCCAGAATGTGTTTTCTTATGTTTAATTAATACACGATTACATATTAAGAATAAAATGGCAATATGTCTTTATTTTTATAATTCATAAAAGTGAACATTTTTGCTTTGGATTTGTGTGTGAGTGTATAGTTTGATATTTTCGACTCGATGGTACAACGTATTGCGGTATTACCATGCAAAATATTTAACATGTTTTAATTTAATTTGTTTTACATATATTGAATAATCGTCGAAGAACATTAAAATAATGTTTGATTAACACATGTTATGCAAATTAAATAGTGAGATCCCGAAACGAGGTCATTGCTCTCGTTGTATTCCGTTTCGTATATTAACGGTAATTCTATGATAATAATATGTGAATGGTAGTTTTTTTTGTTATAAAATTCTAGTGTAATATTATGATGTATTTACCAACTCTTTCATAAGAAAATTTGAATATTTAACGACTATAATATTATTTTTACATTAACCGCCGGAAGGAAATATCTAAGAACACATAATATGATTACATTTAATACGTAAGCCTATATGAATAATTATAAAAACGTTATTGTTTTTATGTACATAGTACATTATATTATATAATAATCGGTTTATTAGTGTAGTTGTCACTTATATATTACTCAAAATGGTCTCATATACGTTTTGGCGTTAATATGAAAAGTGTTCCATCATAAAGTATTGATAATTAAAATAGTTAAAACGGTTATTTGAAAAATGGAGAAATATTTTTTTTTACAAGTTTGATAATAGGATAGGTACCTATAAATTTAAATAAATTAAAACTATAACATTTAAAAACTTTACACAGAAAAACATCATGGATCCATATAATTCTAGTTGATTCACTGTGTACCGGTGTTCATTATTATTCTGAAGCAGATGCAATTTTTATTTTTGTGAATTCAGTGAATTTCCTTTAATGATTTAGGTAAGACGTCTGGTTCTCATTAACAATACTTCCATTTCCGGTTGATTATATTTAATCTCCTGTAAAAACTGTGGCCATTACTATATTATAATATTATACATAATAGCTTAAGCTTAAGCTCACAATTGTGATGAATTAGACCTTACATTCTTATAGCAGTTATAGAAGGAATACAAAATGTTAAATGTTGTACGAATTAAAAGAACCTGGGTAAACTGGCGATGGTCGTTTTATGTTATCATTATTTATATAATCATATCTATACCTTCCTACACGGTACAACGGTTGTCCTATCTCAACACTGAATAATTTGAATATAATGAGTTGTGCTTGGTTATTTATTCAAAGAATTTATGCATATGTTTCCCTGTTATATTCTCTACGATAATTTTTCGTCCAACAAAAATAGAAATTAATATGGGGGAGCTGGAAACTTCGAGTTTTGACCTCTTCAATGGTGTATGTTATGGGGATAGAGTTGTGTGAATTAATTTTGCGTGGTCGAGGTCAACGACTAGCCAAATTGCAAAAAATTATGTGCAAAAAATATAACGACTAGCATGGTGAGAGAGATGGCGGTCGGATGGAAGGGGTAAACTGTTTTATTGTAATATGGAACAAAGTATATTACTCTTAAATTATACATTTATAGTTTATTGAAAACATTATGTCATATATCTAGAGTCGTAATAGAATATGATATATAATTTAAATAAACATGAATTTATTTAAAATTAATAATATAATATATAGCAACATTAATGGAATAGTATACTCAGTAGTTTGGTGGTTACAACGGTTCAAATTACAAGTTTCATAATATGTATTATTATTTATTAGGCTTACCTATAGCATGCGTCGTGTTGAATTAAAGTGTTTCCTACAGCATTTGGTTAACTATTATTGATATAGTCACAACTCATAAAATGATTTTTGATTCATTCAATATTTATTAAAAAATGTTTTGATTAATGTTAAAAATGTAATTAATGTTGAAACATTAAACACTATTTGAAGTATATAGTTTCATGTCATATACATATACAACATACGCGAGTAATATTAAATAGGTATAATGTATTTATTGAAGTAAATATACAGATGACAAATCATACACGTAGGTATATAATATAATACGTTGTATATAATGTGTTATAAAATATAACCGATTTTATTTGATTATGAAAAAAAAGAAAAATGAAAAATATTCCGTCGTGCCCTTTGAGCGTTATTAAACTGGGTGGTGGGGTTACGTGTTTGAGCACATCTGGTCACGGTTAATGGGCAGATGTATGGGGTTTCGGGTTTCCGAATTTCGAAAAGATTTCGCGTGTTTTAAACGTTACACTTCTTGGGAAAATATTCACTAATAAGCGGTGTTTGGCGAGCACTCATGTAAACCAGATCCGACAAGGACATGAGACAACTGCAATAATGCATTAGAAAAAGGTCCATAAATAATATTGTTTTGTATACATTACCGTGTAATTTACGAGATTTCTTCAAGTATATGACCATTGACCAAAGGTGATGGGTTGTCACTTGTCAATAAATTAATGTATTTTTGATTTATAATAACTACTGGGTTCTCTCTACTATATAATGCTTATTAGTTAATTACTTTAATCACATTCACGGACTAATAATTATATCTTAGTCCGTGATCACAATTAATATCATAAAATATACTAATAGATAGACAGATCTACGGCCTGTCTTTTCTTAGAATCTTTGTTCGTAAACAATGAATTATATAATTATTGAATTCAAATTGAACACATACCCCATTTACGGTTAGGTACTTCTCTATAGACACCTAATTTACAGCAAAGCGTTACCCACTTTCCTGCTTTTTTGTAATTTATTTTATTTATTATAATTTATTATAATAAAGTACATTGTTATATTTTTAATTTAAAAAATGTTACCTAAAAATACTTCAGTGGTTCAGCTAACAGAAAATTAAATTAAAAAAGGAAAAAGAATAATTGAAAAATTTTAAATGTTGAAAAAAATTGTATCTTTTAGGAATCTTATCCATTGAAAATAAAATCATTGCAAACATTAATTTCGAAAATGTTATTGATGCATTTTCAGAAAATAAGACTAGAGAAAAATTATAAAAATTGTTAAGATTTTATAATATACCTATGACTTTCATTCAAATATTGTTTAATTTACTATAATTATAATTTAATTTACAATTTATAAAAATAGGCCCGTTTTTATTTCTTTTGTCCTGGCCTCAAAAATTCCAAATCAGGCTATGTAATTGTCCCATAAATTACCGCATCTTGTAACTCGATAAGCCCCCAACATAAATCAGAAGTATTATAAAGAAATTGACAATATAGGTACTTAAAAGTTAAAGATGATAAAAATATTTCTCGGAATTGTCAGAAGATCACCATCGTCGACATAATAAATAAGTAATAATAATTTATTATAAAATAAATTTCTCTTCACTGAGCTTCAGAAACAAATAAAATGTAAATTGTTTTATAACTAGGTTTAGTAGAAAAAAAAATACGTGAATTTTGTAGCCTAGCAGTAAGTTACGAGATGTCTGTACGTAATATGAGTATATGCCGCTAACCTATATTCAGATTTCAGACTATTCTATACCGGTATGTCGCTGTATTAATTTTTAAGTTAGGTATATAGGTACTTATAGTCGATTATTACCGTAGAACGGTGTGAATAGGTTCGTAGTTTAAATAGGTAAATTAATAAAATTAATTTATATATATTTTAAGAATGTCGTGTACTTATATTAAAATGTATAATAATATAAGTAAAAGTTACTAACTAAATAACTAAAATCGTTATTCTTCCTATTCGTATTGACGGCTATATTCGTATTTGAATTACAACAAATTTAGAAATTTGTTTTGCTTAAGAATTCTCGCTATCCCGTACAATGATTTTTTTTTGTGTCTATCATGACCTTTCCGAACAGTAAAAATGCTTTGATTTTCTTTAACAGCATCTTTTATGGTAGGAAACTAAATCTAGTTGGCACTTAGGTAGGGTCCAAAATTCTTAATAGATTTTGTATTTTAGTTTAGCTTCAAACTGTTGATACATGAAATTTTCACAGAATGTTGCAATTTTTATGCACTATACTATTTTTCAAATATTGCGATTTTTTTTGAGCTATTTATTGGCATAAGACAATTTTGAAATTAATTAGATTTTTAAAATTATGGTCGGCAAAATATTTTTCGATCAAAAATCTTGAAAATGTAGTACAACGTTCCTAATAAGTTTTTGTTAGTGGAAAAAAAAAAATTGAGCATGAATCCACAAAAAATTAACGCCTGAAGTTAAAATGTTGACAATATCCATCAAATCTAGAAAATTTAAAAATTATTTTGAGTTAGAAAATCATAAAAAAATGTCTATGTATTTCTAAGTTTTGAAATTTTTATACGAGATTTCCTTATGTTTTATTCATTTAACGAAAAAAGTTTGCTGGAAAGTCAAATTAATTTTTTACAAATGTTTGAAGACGTTAGATATTGGATATTCACAAATTCTCATGCAACGATTTTCTTATTTTCTTATTATTCACAAACTATTAACCGTAGGTACTTAAACTTTTCATCAAATGTTTAATTTATCATTATAATTTAATAATTCAAAATATTTTGAGTTATTTAGATATTTGGAATTTTCTTAGGTTTTTATTCTATAAATGTCAATACAATTTGATTCGTCGGGTAAAAATGCTTAAAAATATAGTGCAAAGTTCATTACAAGTTGTTGTAATAGGATTTGATAAATATTAAATATCCATTGGCTGTTTTATTTTTATAAGTATTTAAAGTTCAGATTTTGACAAAATGTATAAAAATCTTGAACATTTTCAAATGGAGTTAATAAATTATAAAATGTTCAATTTTTATAGCTAAGAATTTAAATTTGAAAACAAAGATACTCATACATTTTCATACTGTAACCAAAAAATCTAAAAATATAGAAGCACGGTTATTATCTACAGACATTCCAGTTCAAATTTGGACAAAATTACATAATCAAACCAAAAATACTGATTTTAATAATTTTGTTGTAGTTTAAAAATTTTATTCGTGGGAACTTGTAACTTTTAGAGTACATTTTTATATTGTATACAGTATGAGATTTTCAAATACAATTTGTTTGGCAAAAATTAATTTAATCTACTGTGATAACTATGGCTAATAGTAGAATAAATTACTTTAAAGGTATCAGTGCTGGTTTGTTTTTCCAATTTTCCAAAATTCTATAAAATTTGAAAATTACCATATTTTATATTTTTGTTACTACCTTAATTATAATACTTTTAAACTAATTTACAGCTGGATACCTATTTAGGGGGGTTTGAACGGTGTATTACATCAACGAAAATTACTTCACAGGAAAAACCCTCACCCCATGTAAAATAGTCGGATTTCGTTATTATTCTTTTACTTAAAATAAGAGAAAAATTTTCGTGTCGGATCAAAGGCCGATTATTAAATAGTAATACGTTAATAGTAATACGTTTGGAAAAGAACAAATATTGTGCATTATTTAAATTTTAGCTTCTAAAATCAGGCTTTGATCACTTCCTTTAAATGAAAAAATTAACTAACAAAATCCGACTATTCTACAGGGCGTGCGAGTTTTTCCTGTAAGACATATTTTTGAATTAAAAAACGCACAGGCTCCGACACCCAGACACAATAATATCATAAAAACTGTATATATTACAATTAATTAAATTTACTTAGTAATATTATAGGCAGGACGTCTTCGCTCAAAATCGTTTTTCGTACCGATACAATAATTATTGAATTCAAATTTAGCACATACATTACAGTGACTTTAGACACCTAATCTACCCAGTTACCTGCTTTTTTTTTTAACTTACTCAATTATTAAAACAAGTACTGGTGGTTTTTATACTTTTGACTCCCAAACTTGATTCACTTTTATATCAAAAAAATCAATACATTCATCGCTTTGCTAATACAATGGTTTGGCTATAATTTGTGTGTAAGGTATAGAAGAAGATTTGGAAATAATTTTTAAATTGAGGTTTTATCTCTTGCTAAAAATAATGTTTGAGTTTAGTTTTTGCTGTTTTTCTTTTTAGATACTTAGCGGAGAGAATGAATGTATTGTATTTACAATGATAATATGTGTTTTGTTTTTCTGTTTGTCGACTGTCATCAACATTTGGGGTAGAAAAATGGTCTGATTTTCGAACAATTTTCAAAGTAATATAATTTAAACACTTGGTATGTATTTACTTTCAACATAAAAGTAATTTTTAACTATTATAGATGTTAAATAATTTGTTTTGTAAATCTTTTGACCTTAGATAATATTGAAATATTGACCAAATTGAATTGTATTTATCCATTCATCGTATGTTAAAAATAAAAGGCATATTATTTTAGCTAACCTACTTTACCTAGTCAAATATATTATTGGAATCATGATACGTTACTTCAAATTGTGGAGAATGTTATTCTTGGTAAATTACAATGATTGGGTAAGGTTAGGCATTATGATATCGTCACGTAGGTATTGAAAATTATGTTTTTAGTTGTCATACATTTATATTAAAAAATCTAATTTTATGTTGTGTTTGGTAATATTTTAGTAATTTTTAGTAAATAAATGGCGACGAGGGCAGTCCTTGTGGACCTACGCTGGTGTTCTTATTTAAATTTAGCATTTATGCTGTAGCTATAATTCTTATAAAATAAAAGTAAAATGTAGGTTCTGGATCCGTTATCAAACAATTAACTTAAACTGAATACCTCCTATATGGAGTTGAATTACTGTAGTAACTAGTAGGTATATTATAAAAATAATATGTGTGAGTAATTAAAAGTAATTGCTAACCTAACTCTTATAGGCATTAATACTTTATATAATTCTATCTCGTGAACAATTCATTATTTCTTAATGAAAACATCTGTTGAGTAATATGATTTTAACAAACAATGTATTATAGTTATATAAATTTATTTATTTATCAAATATGAAAAACATATTCTATGAATAAAAATTGTAGACATTAGACATAAATTACAATTATCCAATTATCCAAATTTTTAAATCTTAATCCCCTCCACACGCTTGGTGAGTAAGCCAGTCCATGTGAACATTGTTTATATAAATCATTCTTCATATCATTTTTCAATTACTTTTGTTAGATCATAATAGAATACAGTTATACATATATATACATATATCCATGCATCATTATAAGTTATAACATTGATTTGTATACACTAGTGTCGAAGTCAAACAGTAGTGTGAAGCATTTTTGAATATAATGGTTAGGTTAATAGTGAAATACTAACTAATGAAATAGTAGCTAAATTTTAATTTTATTTAAGTACCTTCTGTTTAATTATCAAATGCAAAATCTATTTAGACCACATGGGTAATTTTACGGGACGAGGGTGCAGTTGCCCCTAATATTTTATAGTTGGGGGAGGGGGCAGATATCGTTTGAACTGTTTAAATAAATAAAGTGAAATATTAAGTGAATAAATAAAAATATATTAATTTAAGCCACATTTGTATATTGTTATACAGATAATACTTACTTTATGTATTTTCACTAATTAATGTTTACATTATTGTACCTATAGATTTATTACTGGTAAATTATTTGAGGGGTAGAACCTCCTCCCCACTGTTATTTTAGCTACAATAGGTAAAAAGTAATTTTATATCACCCCTCCAAAAAAGTTCCGGCCACTCTATTAGGCTATATTATATAATGTTATGAATTTGATTGTCTATCAGTGGCGGATCCAGGGGGGCAAAGGTGGCATTTTGTCATCCCCCCAATCGCAGTAGTTTTCTTTTGTCTTACACTGTGTTTAGCCAATTTAGGAACTTTTTGTACTTTCCCCCCCCCCCCCCCTCAAAAAAAAAAAATTAGAATCCGCCACTGTTGTCTATTGTATTATAGGTATTTAAGGCGTACTACTTTATTTACTTAACAGTATACATAGATTATATTAGGTAGAATAATTTAAATTAAGTTTCCAAGTTTAATTTTGCATTTTAGTTTTATAAATTAAAATATTAAATCAATTATTATAGTCCATAGTAGTTGACCTTTAACCAATAAATATGATGGTATTAAATTAATTATACAATTTTCACGATTAAATTTGTCTTAATTTATTTGAATGCCAGACACCTTTTGTAGTCGAAAAATTGAATACTGTATAATCATCAATTTCTATATTAAGTCTATTGACTTCTATAGTTCAGTATTTTGAGTAAATCAATTACCTTATTTTTATTCAATAATTATTACCACAAAAACCTTTAGAATTATTACTACCTATTATTGGGGTGTTCTTTATATTAAATTTTCGTTATTCCGTTCCATATAATATGTATTTTAACTTATTCGAACCCATTCAATGAACTATCACGTGCAGATTGACAAATGTGCATGCAATAAATCGCGACAGTTGAAACATGCGTCCGAACGTCACGTACTATGTAAAGTCTTACAGTTTGTATTGATACAATATACATAATACAGCAAAGAACAATAGTTAAACAATTTTTTAGACAATTTTTTTTCTTCATTCCCCTACCCTAAGATGCCCCTCCTAGCGCATCTTATGTATCACGTGTGTATCTATATAGTGTTTTGGAAAAATGATATATAAAGTGCATTACGTTTCGATCAAACGAGCTAAGATGTTCTCGTTCATCATATTAAGTATAATCTCAATTGTCCTGATCCTGGTGTACATGGCTTACGGAATGTGTAATGTGTATATTATTATTGATGCGAAGTAAAAACAATTCTTATTGTCCGCTCCGTGTACTGCTAATCATCGTATGTGACGTTTGTGAGTTGAAAAAATGGTATGTAATAAGTACTAATAACTAATAATAATAGAAGGAGAATTAAAAAAAAAAACCAATTAGTTTTGAACGAACATCACAATTTTTAACCTTATATATTTATTAAGTATTATGTATGTTTAAACTATAATTTTTGTACATCTTCAATTAATTTCATTCATTGTTTAAATATTGAGATTTTTAGGGAATTTTATTGAAAATCAACAATGATTTTGTTAACCACTAACCATATATCTAGTATCTAGTCATGGCATTATTTTGTTTTAATAATTAATTTACTATAATACTATAATATTATACTATGGATACTTACTGGGTATAACCGATAACGCAGAATACTGAATGTTATATTATAATACCGTAATATTTTACGAAAAAGGTGGAGCTCAAAACGAGTACTATAAAAGGGTAATATTGTTGTGATATTATAACATTATTAATTATATTATATTGTCAACACAGAAGTCCATGAACTAATATTATTTGACTAATGTACCTATGGTGCCAGTTATTTAGATCAAAAACACTTATTTTATGTATCGAGAAGATATAATATAAACTATAAAACATTCGGTTGGAACTACATTGAAATGAACAAACACTGTAAATAATATTAAGTTTTCAATTATCGATTACAATGATTACTCATAACATTGTCACCATCGACATTAAAATACTTTCATAACAATAATAATTTAAAATTGACTATTAATCGTAGTTATTAGATATGACAAGAGAACAATTATTGTTAAATTAAAAAAGCTAAAATAACTTGAAAATACAATAAAATATAAATTATCTAGAGAAAGGAAATAATAAATTTTTTTGTTAATTTATAAATAAATACCTTAATAATAATTACTTAATTTTTAAGGATATTTATTGGATCTATTAGGTTCCACGATTGCCGTTATCTGGTACATGCACTTTGTGTACGCTGCGCTCCAAATGAACTTGATAATACCATCTATCATAAACTTTCGCATTTTTGGGACAAAAATTTGCGTTCCTTCTATTTTATGTATCCAAGGTTTATCTCAAATCTCTTTTTACGTATTTTAACCATCTGTCAGTCGCCGTATATTCGTATATGTGGTTTGTTTTTGAAGGCTGCTACGACGGCCTTATAGAACATACGCTATCACTATATTGTATTATTTTTGAAGACATACAGTTTGAGAATATAATATTGAAAAACGGAGTTTGATGTGGCCTGCAGAATGTTAGGTACCTACCCTTTATTAGTTAAAAAAAAAATGATCAAATTTGGTCGATTCTACAGTACAGGATCATTATTCCCGTAGATCATGTACAAAATTACATTGGCACCGGGCGCCTAAATTTACCGGTAAAGATCCAATATCGTAAACAATTTAAATTCAATCATTCATAAAAAAATAATGTTACGTACCGGTAAACTTATTTTTTCGTTTAAGTATAAAAATTTATGAGGAATATTCTATTAAAATTTTTAATGTTAGCTATGGAAAGTAAAACTTTTATTAATTTCTAACTAAAAATAATTTGAAAATTTTATCAAAATTTGAACTTTAAATAGATATAAAACATAATCGTGCCGTCAAATATTTTTGATTTTCCATTAAAGAAACTTATGAGGAGCCTTTCATTAAATTTTCTAGCTATTTTAGTATTTTACTTAGTAAAAAAGTTTTTATCGAGAATAATTATTAAAAAATATACCTACTACATTTCTCAAGGCTATAAATAGCTTAAAATCATTCAAAATATTTCCATATACTTATGGAAAATGATAATATAAATATTTTATGAACATTTCAAGTGTTTACAGTTAGGTATTCGTTTTTGAGTTAAAACAAAAAAATAAAATCGATTTTTTCAATTTATTGGATTTGCGTTAAAATTACCATTTTTTTCACTTTTATTTTTGTTTTCCCGATGCTTTTAAAAACTACTGGAAATTTTCATATAGATTTACATTTCTATCAGAAAAGATGCTTATTTCAATTTTTACTGCCTACCCCAAATGTCGATGAATGACAGAAAAAAACACATCATTGTAAATACAATACATTCATTCGCTACCCTTGCTGAGTCTACAATTTTTTTGCAATATATGTATACACTACAGGTATTGCACGTTGTTTAGCATAAGTTTAAGAGTTAAATAGTAATTTAACGTAGGCCACAGTTGCTAGTTATGGTTTAAACAATAATAATTGATTTACACATTTTGTACTTTCAAATTCCAATATAATAGTTTTATAACCGACAACAATTCTTTGGTTTAATTATACATAATGACATTTAGCATATGATTTAAACTGTTCGTTATAAATTAATATTATAATGAAGTTGTTTTTAAAATATTTCTGTTCTACAGTTTTATATCAATTAGAAGAGAAATTAGTTTTTAAATGGGTGCAAAGTAATCGCTTAGCTTGTTTATCTTTCATAATCACATGCTTTTGAGTAAATAATGTAGATTTTGGCATTTTAAAAGTCTTAATATGTTCTCCAGATATTCCAAATAAATTTGGCAGTGATATCAAAATTAGATTAATTCTTTGTGTACCTGTCTAATCTTACAAAATGCTTAGCTACTAAGTACGAATTTTAACTGTGCGTATAATTATTTTAAAGTACCTATATTAACCACGGAGCACGGTAATATTTTTGAACTTGAAAAATAATGATACACAATTATATTACTGAAACCAAATATTTTTATTATAGGTACCTACGTTACGCAATTTATGTATCGGATAACATACATAGTATATACAAGCGAATCGTTCAACTGTCAGATTACAACTATTTTTAAAATAAAAAGAACACGAGCTTGTTCAAAATATCCCATCAGTTAACAAACAATAATATGAGCAAATAACAGTTCACGGTATAATTACGCGTTTTAAATGTTTAAGATAAAACGGGCATAGAATTGAATAATATTATAAAGTAAAGACTTAATTTTTAAAAGATATTTTATTAAATTTCGAACAATATACCATGATATTTTTGAGCCTAATTTCAGAAAATTGATTTAAATAAGTAAAACTGTATTCTACATAGTATCTATGAGAAGTTTGAAATAGATCAGTAAAATTATTAATGTGAAACGTTGGATTTTTTGATTTTGATAAAATGCTAAGTATAATTAAAATAAATATACGACATAAGTAATACCTGTAAAACGTGTTATGAACTTATGTCTATTATTTTGTCATTTAAAAAGTATTTCATTTTTTTTGTACATTACCTAGTTATTTTATAATTTACATTAGGTATATACATTAAATTAATAAACCGATTATACAAATTAATATTGAGTATTTGGATGTGAGTCATATCTTCCTATTGCATTTTCTTAATTCTTAGATACTAGTGATTTATTATTAAACTATATTATGATATTTTAAATATGTAATTTGTGTTATAAAATATGTACAAAGTTGTATCATACTATAGGTCAAAAGGAAACATTTTTGATCCATTGATTCAACTCGATTTAGCTAGGTTATACTTTTAGATACATTTTATTACAAACATGTGTAATTCATCTACCTGTTTATATTATACATTTTCGTTTTTTGCAGAATCGTTTTATACATGCCAAAAGGTTACTATAAAATTTGAAATAATTTTAAAATTGTACTTAAATTTCAAATTTTATCGAGAAGACTTTTTTACCACCACAACAGTATTCACTCAGAAACAATAAATCTTATAAATAGTAAATACTAGATGTACATTTCTTTCTCATTTACTATAATACAATCCAATTACTTTTTGCACGCTCAATAATAATTTATTTTTAGTACTTAGCAGCAACAGTAAATGCTGTATTTATATAGTATGGTATTTTTAGTATATTAAATGTATTAAGAAATATTCGACTATTTGAATAAGACAATTATGTTTGAAACATTACATTAAACTATAAAAACAATAATACATTTTAATGGTTAATATAATAAATAATTACGATGTACCTATTATATCGATGCTGATTTTTTCTAGTTTTATCACTCAATAAAAGTTGATGGCTTATTTTCCAATTATATCATAAGCATTTTACTACATAAGACCTGATACTGTATTTCGAAACATCAAGTTGTTCTTTAAATTTAAATATTTTATAAATTACTATAGTATTATAACGTTATATACTATCATTATTATTCATTAATCATTACTCATTAGTTATCACTAATAATTGGACACTGATCATAATATTATAATATGTCTGTAGGTACTCAGCAGTATACCTATCTAGTATCTAAGGTATGTTACGAGTAAACTAAGAGATTATTGTATATTGTATTTACTTTAAAACTGATAATACATTGGTTATAGACTATAGTTTACCAATAATAATATACATTATTATTAACTGTATGCGATGCATCTATTTAGCACAATAAATACAAATATGAAGAGGTAAAAAAACGTAAAACAGAACTGATGAAAACTGCCTTACTAAATTTTCAACATTTATCGGTAGTTTTTTCTCTTTGATAAACTATACTGAGAAAATAAATATTACCGTTTTAATTTTTTACAAGTAACAATTATTATTTATTATCGACTAGATTACATTTTGAATCTTCAGAAGGACTACATTAATCTTTTGACACTCCTTATGGTCTAAAAGTTTTCACAAAAAATTATTTAATAAGACAGCGTTATAAAACGAACACATAAGTCATTAAATTATTACAATACATAAGTTAATACTTTTGATAATCGATTCTGAGCGGAGCGATGAATATATTGGTTCAGTTGATTTTAGTTATTTTGTTGTAATTCAAAAAAAATATTATTCATTGGGACTTGTAGCTTTTCTTGGCCATTACGTATATCATTATTTAATTGATACACAATTAAATTGTTCCTAAATATTTATATTAATTTTAAGATGTTTATACCATGGACTTGTTCATAGTTGTTCATATCGTGGTACGTTACATCGCGCGTCGGTATGTAGTTAATTAAAATAGTTATAAGTAAATAACATCTAATTACATTATACATGAAATAATATTATGATGATTAATGATTATTATACAATATTTTCGATTTATTTTTTGCAAAAATTAGTTTAATCTACAAAATTACTAGAAAAATAAATTTCTTAGGTATACCAATACATAATACAATATCCTTAGATATATAGGCTCACAATCAGTCTCTGTTCAGGATTGTTTTTCGTATGTAATGATTTATAATAAAATTAAAGCTAACACATCCATCACAGTGACCCACTGTGACCTTCCAATATCTAGGTACGCTCAAATCTACTGTACACCAGAGTGACTTAACCAGTTTTTGAACAATACATTTTTCATATTTTTATATAAATGATTGAATTTGATAAAAAACGCTTCTGAGCGGAGGATCAGTGTAACAATTAGTAATTATATGTAGCAATAATGCAATATATATTATAGAAATTTCATGTTTAATAAACAATATTATATAATTTGAAATTAGATTCATAAATTATATCTATGCCCAATAGTAAATTGAATAAATAGAAATTCATACATTTTCATTGTTACAGTATGAAATTGAAATACTTACCTACTTGGAACCTCATTTTTTCAATTTTCAATCTTAAACAATACAAATTGAACATTTTATAAATTTTTAAATACAAAATAATTTGCAAATATTAAATTTGATAAATGTTGTTAACTTATTAACTTTAAATGCTTTAAAAAATATCGTGCATTTGTATTTTTAATATTTTAAACTGCTATGTGAGGCGGTTTGTATTACATTTTCAAGTTTTTTGAGACAACGAATGTCTAACGATTTTTTTTGAAGTAGACTCTAAGAAAAATATTCGGTCTATCACAAAAAGTGAAAATTTTTTTCGTTCTTCACATATTTTACTGTTCTTATTTGTTAAATACTTTTGTAGGATTTAGGACCGATTTTGGTTAGTTATGAGCTACGGCTACTGTATCAGAAGTCTGTTTGTGGTCATTTATGGGCCTATAAAAAAATATCACGTACATAAGCCTGAGGGCTTTCCACTTAGGGCCCCATAAATTAATTGTGTCTGGGGCCTTAAGAATCCTAGTTGCGGCACTGGCACACAGACAAAAAAAAATATAAACATATTGTTGTAAAATCAATACATTCACATCTCTTCTCATTCTGCAGAATCTAAAAATAATAAAAAACTGGAATCTTCACGAAAAACCAGTTTTTGACCAAATACATTTTGTTGATGGCAAATCAAAAACGATATTTAATTGATATTTTTTTTATACATATGGTATATAATTTTGTTCAATATATTTTGATTTTGTTTGAGATTCTTATAGATGTATTCAATTTGTTTTTAGATTTTTTCTTTAAAAGTTGTAAAAAAAATGTTGCTGTGTCAAAAAGATTTGCAATTTAATTCAAGGTGAGATCAGAAATTCATATTGTAACCAAAAAATCTATAAAAATATATAAGCACAGTTTTTTTTATAGATATTTTAAGTTTAAATTTGGCCAAAATTAGGTATTTAAACGAAGAATAACGGTTTCAGTTATTTTGTTGTGATTTAAAAATATTATTTGTAAGTATAGGTATTTGAAACTTTTAACGTATGTTATTATATTTTATACACACAGTACAATTTTTAAATGGAATGTTTTCGATCAAAATTTAAATCAACCTACCGTATTACTAATAGTAAAATAAATTATTTTTGTAGCAATATAAATATATCATAAATTATACGTATTGGCTGATGGATTGTCTTTGCTCACAATCGTTTTTCCATTGGTACACTGATTTAACATTAAATTTAAATTATTTAACACATACCTACTTTACAGTGCCTTACTGCTCAATGTTGAGGTACACTCGATACCTACTATTGTACAGTAGAAAGATTACCTGCTTTCCCCTTTTATAGTAATTAAAGTTGTTGGTGTAATGATAATTCTAAAATATTGGATTGGAGTTTAGTTTAACTACCTATTTAAATAATAGGGTGTAAATATTAATAAGACAAATTTTTAAAAATATTCAAATTCACAACTTGAAATTATTGTTAAACTGTGTACATTTTATGATTATAAGTTTAAATTAATTTATCATTAGTCATAAAATTCACACAAAAACCTTAAATTTTTTTTTTTTTAAACAAAGACTGCGGCAGTTCTGGATATTTGGTCTAAAAAAAAATTTAATTTACTTACACGTGATATTGTTATTTCCATATTAAATAAAAAAGAATATCAATGTAAATAATGTAATATTAATTCTTAGTAATTAATCAATAAACAAACATTATTTTAATTTGTTATTTTAGGTATCAAATCCGTGAAGAATTGTGTTTTTTATTTGGATTTGAAATTGTATGATATTTTGGTTGTTGTATGATCTTATATCATTATTCATTACACTCATAATTATAATCGATTTTCGAAGACAGCAGTTGTTTTCTGAATATTTTAAGAACAAAACTTAAAGAATTAAATTTAAATAAAGGTATATTTGGTAGGTATAGTAGGTTAGTAGTTATATAGTTATTATTATGTTTAATATTGTGTTATGTATATAATGTATATTATGGTCGTAGTTTATCGATTTTTACATTCAAAATCAACATTACATAAATACAAATTATAATAGTCAAAACTCATCGTCGTGGTGTCCAACTTCAGGCATACATGGACTTGTAACAACAACACGTTTTTGACCCTTATTATACGCGTCGATTACATAAAATACGACGTACCTACAAATAATATTATAGTGCAGGCGTGTCGAAGGGAGTATTTGAGAGACGACCTTCCCGAGTTTTTTTTTGTTTTGTTTGTTGTACACAATAACTGGAGTTTATAGCAGGTATGGTAATATGATCGTTGGGCGCGGATTGTTGGTTAAAAAACTTTGGTTCTGATAGAAAGTTCATCTTGCATCGTCACCACTCACCATTGGTTTGTACGGTAGGTATAGTAGAATGTGGTTATGGCTGAGTTATTGTCGTGTTAAAGTCGAAACGGTCGCACCCGTGTTTGGTAATAAATATTGTGAATAGAAAGTTCTCTGGAGGGTGCGAAGAGACTACACCGTACGTTAAAATAATAGACAGTTACAATGACCAAGGTATATAAACATTTTTTCATGCAAATTTTCTCGATGCAATTATTTTTGCGCACATCACTGGGGTGTTAAATACGTGTTTTCAGCCCATGCGAAATTATTGTTGAGCGGAAAAACAATAATTGTAATATATTCGTGGGAAAATGAATTGACATCCAAACACGTACTATAATACTTCTATACAATATACATAATACATATACAACACCGGTGCAGTTGCAATCTCCTGATTTCAAATTCCGTTCGTTTTCACTATAATGTATTCAACAACATCAATTGTTGTTAAGACATTCCTGTTTTAATTACTGTTAAATTATCGCGGTTTTTTTCATATCTAGGTGTTATATCTAAAATCTAAATAATAATAATAATTATAAAAAAAAATTGTTTGGATAAAATTAACTTATCATATACCTACCGCTCCTACCTATTATATATTATTATCTACATTGAGATTCATTTCACTCTTAATGAACAAAAATAATAGTAATAAGAATAACAACCATGGACATATACAGGTACTTAAAAGTTATAAGTCTATGATAATAAAACATTCGTTTGTCTTTATAGATGATAATGATATGCGATCTCTTCTAAACATACTAATCCGAATGATAAGATAATAATGATAGTACTTAAAAAATAAATCTAATTAATATACTGGGCAAGAGATTTTTCAGAATATAATTTTCACCCTATATATAATGCCTATATTATGTAATATAATTTTTATAAAAATAAGGATTTGAACTTATTTTTATAATTATCTTACACAATCTGTCAATCTATTAAAGTTAAGTATGCAATATGAGTATGTTAGATGTTAGTCGATTTACACGTCTTGAACGGTGGAAAGAACATGACTAGGTACCTATATTTAAGTTATTTACTATTTATTAGTATTTTTGCAATTTACAACATTATGTTTTGTAAATTATGAGTAATTATCGAATAATTATACAAACAGTAAAATAACCTTTCCAAAAAAAAAAAAAAAAACTGTAAAACTTTGGACGAAAGTGATCTAAATTTAAAAATATTGAAATCAATGGGTGCTTATAACAAACTAAACAGGCTTGGTATACGTTTTTAAACTTAATCTCTTGTCGGGTTTTATCATCTACATATTGAGCCGGTATTCAGTAAAGGGGTGGGGGTGGGGGTGGGTTAAATACAATTTTTAGGGTGTCCAATTTATTTAATTGCATAACCTGCCGATTAAGTATGCACATGCCTATTAGTATTTAGTATTATTATTATTATTATTATTATTTATATGGCACGGTGGCAGTTGCCACCTACACACACAGCCATACAGTTACACACACACACACTCACACATACACACACAAACAGACACTCACTGCAAGTTCATCTATACAGCATATTAGTCGTGGCTAAATACACTGGTATGTTCTGGACTTGGTTTTGCGCATGTGTGCTACGTCACGCTGTCTGCTTGTTAGTGTCGTCCGCCGAAAACGCAGACATGCTTACGTCATAATTACTCAAATCTATATAGTAATAAATAATAATGAAAAAATGCCAGCGCCGACTGTACGATATTTCGTCCAGGTTGAGATCATACCAATATGTTATTTAGCCATGCATATAAGTCAGTGCACGTCATGATATGTATAATATAATATAATAATCACAGACGCATTAACTCGAGTGCGCCGCTGGAAGACGGCGGCGGCAGTGGTCGGCGGGCCGGACACAACAGCGGCGGCGGCCGGCTGATGGCGGACGGACGGGAAAACACCAGTAACGGTCTGTCGGCTGCCGCGTGAACGTCCCCGGCCTTATACGTGTGTGCGTACCACCGCCACCGCACCGTCATGAATACGCGACGGCTGTCGTTGCCGCCGCCGCCGCCACCACCACCGCTGCCGCCGCCGCCGCCACCGCGATACCACCGCCACTGCCGCCGCCGATGCGGCACGCACTTGGTTAACGGGCGTAGAACTTTCGAGACCGATCGCCGGAAAATAATATCTTTTTCTTGCAGCGCCACTCACACACACACACACACAAACACACACACACAATAGACGCGTGTAAATTATTATTATAGTACATGTACGTAAACGCCGTGTGTATAATGTATATACATATGTAATGTGTTATATATAAATTATATATAACAGTTTATGGCGGTAACGGCAACAATATAAAATTTACATACAACTAATGCTATTTACAATAACATATTATTATTATAATAATTTGATATATTACGTATACATAATATTAATTACCTATTGAATTTGTATTGTTGCAAGTACACGCGTTATATTATATTATGAATACCTATAGTATAAATGAAAATAATATTAAAAATATATTCCGAGCGGTATGTGTGCGTTATAATAATAATAACATGTACAATATGTTTTTGTTGCAGGACGTGCAATTGATTTTCGGACGAAAACGGTGGACGAAACGATAATCCCAGGACCTTTGATGCGTTGGAAGATGCCGAATGTGGCGGTCGTCGCCGTCGCCGCCGTCGCTATGTTGCTGGTCACCGCGGAAACGGTGTTAGCGGCCGGTGGCGGTGGTGGTGGTAGCGGCGGCGGCGGCGGCGGCGGTGGACGACAACGCGGCACGGCCACCGCCGCCGCCGCCGACCGTCAGCAGGACTTTGACAGCGGCGACAACGAGTCCCTGCGGACGCCGGCCGCCGTCCAATGCGCCAATTGTTTGGGCCACGATGGAATCAAGTCGCTGAGCATCGAGCTTATCAAAGCGTCTATACTGAACAAGCTAGGCATGCAGCGGCCGCCGGAGTTTGGTGATCGGTTGCCGCCTCGGGTGCCCACCGATCTGCCACCACTGCAAGATCTCATGCGCAAGTACAACACCGACCATAGCAGTTCGGTGGTGGTACTCCCGCACATCCGGCACAAGTCGCACCACCTAGACGACAGCGCCACCGACATGCAGAGCGATGAAGCGACCGGTTACTCGACTACCGCGGCCATGGACAACACCAACGGTTACAACGGCGGCGACACCAACGACGACGACGACTATCATGTCAAGACGCACAAGCTCATAGCGTTCGCTCAGCCGCGTAAGTACAACTCCGAACGGCCTTTAGTCTTTACCCGCAGTGTTTCTTAACCCTTTTTAATGCCATATACGTTGAATTAGACATTTGATTATTTTGCGACACTTGAATTTATTTGTCTAACGTGTAAATTGCACGGGTTATATCATGTGCTGATCAGCTGGTGTCTCTGAACAATTAGTTGGCGATCTCCAAGGAGGTAGTGACCCCCTAAGTTGAGTAGAATCACTAGTATATACCCTATATGAGTTGAAAAAAATCACCCCGCTGTGAGTTCTAAAATTACGTCAGAGTCACACGTCATCACGATTTTTGGGTGCAATTGTTTTTCTTAACCATTTTGTAAAATTTTTCAACTTTTGGATTATGCGATTTTATGGACATAAGGTGTATGCATAATAATATTATGTATATAATCGTCATCATACATCCACAGTTATCTTATCGTGAAAAATCCCGGTAACAATATATAGGTATATTAGGTATTAGATGTACTATATAATGTATATTATATTTGATATCTCGGTTTTAAGTAAACCTTTGACATAGAAGCAATTTATATTTTTAACGTTTTTTTTTCGATTTAACGAATAATTTGAAATGTCATTATTGTGATTTACCGGGTACATTGGTCCAACAATACAAGTAGACAATATTTTTATCTATGATTTAATTCATTTCATTTACTTTGAAGAAGTAAAAGCACGTTAAGAATTTGTATTTTATACACAGTTTTCTCAACAACGTTTCGATCTTTTAATTAATATTTATGATATTAAATTATTACACACGTCTTATACAAACCACAAGCAATATTTGTTTTAATAAGCATGGACGTTAAAGATCAATATCTCTATACATTATAGGTACATCTAATATAATAGTATTCAATTACAATTTATGGGAGTGAAAAACTTATTTGTATTACCTTAGTTACCTATGTTGTTGTGGTATTTTATTACATATATGAGCAATTATCGTTCATAAAACTGTTATTATGAAATTTTTATGAATATTTTTCAATTTGTTAAGCTCATTAACCTATTGGTTATTAATTATTATTAATCAACTCTTACACAAAGCGTTGTTTAATGTGAAATTGTATTTGATAAATATCATTAATTTAAATTATACACTGCAGATGAGTTATACAGTAACGGTTTTGACAAAACTTTAAGGAATAGGCTAAACATTTTATTGCAAAAAAATTGCAAAAATTGTTTTCATCTCCTTACAAAAAACTGTCCAAGCGTATTTACGTATTTATTTTTTGTATATTTTAAAACTTTTATAATATTTACTGTAATTAATTTTCATAAATTGTTATTTTTTAATAATGACATTACAATTTAATGAATTACCCAAGTATCAGCGGGGCCCCATAGCCCCCTTAAAATCACCACTGGAGTTATATTATATGGTAGTATCAAACCATTTAATAATGTATAACTTTAATCTGGATATTATAATTTATACTATGAATAAAAATAAAAATTAGCAATTATCGACATAACTTTGTAACATTAATATTCTTAAAGAATTTTGTTACACAGTAACTTAAATAAATATTAATTTGGTTTCTATATTTATTGTTTTATAAGTTTTTATTTAATATTTATAAATGTTGGTTTACGTGCTATACTAATTTAACGGTTTCGTTTATATGAATAATTAAACACGTTATAGTGGTTATACGTTCCTTTTTGTATTTTTAAAGTGATAACAATAAAATATTATAATACATAATAGGTACGTTTTACACTATATTTAATGTTTTTATATAGTTCATGCATATTTTAAGTACCAGTTCAATATTTAATCTAATATTACTTTTTATAATATGATAAACAATATTTAAATTATTGTTATTTTTATCGTCATAAAATTTGGATATAATTGAAACCTAATATGATATATAATTAAAACTAATGAATTTTTAAATGAATTAATCGTCCAAGTGCACACACATAAATTATATCACGATATAACACAATTAAATCTAATATTTTGATTTAACACAAAATAAAATTATAAATAATATTTTATACGATTTCAATTTAAAAAAGAATAAATTTTTTCACGAATTATGATTAAAATTAATATGCACTATTATGCATTATAATTTATAGTTTATTGTTGGCGAAACGAATGTAGAATCGTTGGTCGTTATATTATACTCCGTATTCGTTTATTACGTCTACACGGGTGGAGGAGGTCGTACGTGTAATTGACTGCACGCTTAACTCAACTCTGTTTAGGTAAGGTACCTATGTAATTTTACAGCACGTGCAACAAATTTATAAGTACCTATAAGCTACAACATGTCTGTGTTCTGTCAGGCTTAATATGATAAAAGACAAAAAAAAACTGTCTAAGTCAATTCCGGGATGCTCGTATTTCGTCTTAAGGGTGAAGCTCTATAATTCGCCGTCATCGGCTAGTACGAATTTTCAGGGTTGCTTAAGTAACATACACCTGTAATATAATAATAATAATACATGTATAGAGTACCTACTTAACAGACATACAGTGTGGTTACATAATGATCGGTGACTAAAATATATACCTATATATAGGTATAGGTATGCTCACAATGTTAGCTGCTGGTGTACCGATATATTATATATATAGGGAAAGGGAATATCGATCCATCTTTCGCGGGGTTTAATGCACCCGGCCTCAGCTCAACGGAGGAGGTGTTCTATAAATGTCCCGTACACGTATACAACAATTTATAGGATACTCACACATTATATATGTATGCATAAATTGTAGTATTTTAATCACATCATAATTTATTTTATATCACACTATAACCATAATATAGCTAGGGTCATGGATTCCGCGAGCAAGTCGTACACGCGGATACCTGCAGGTCTAAGTCAGCACGAATACTCCTTAGAGAAGGTTTTCGCTTAATTTATTGTGTACACTCTTTATGAGATATTATATATATTATGCTATTATTATTATTATATGAAGTGGTTCGGCGTACAGTCTGCGTGGCGCGTGGTTAAGTGTGACGATTTTCGAAAAGTATAGTGATTTAAACCTAGAATCGAAGTTGAAATTGTCCGAACATAAAATTATCCAAGTTACTGTGTATTATTAATTTTTAGTCAATTGCAATTGACTTTTCTTCATTCAATATATTATTGTAGACTAATATTTTTTTCTCTATTCACTAAATTATATAGACTACCTATATTATACATGCAAAATGGATGATAACATTTTTTTGCTATCATAAAAAGATAATATAATTAAATTATATTAATTTTTGTCGTGAGAACAACTTTCTAAATTATTTTATGTTATTTCCAATTAATGTTACCTTAAGGCTGTACATCTTTCTTCATTCAGTCATTTGGATATAAGATTATTATATGTCTTATACATTTTAGATATATATTTACTATTTAGTCATTTTCAGCAAATATTATTTTTTTATTGACATACAAATAGCATTATCGCAAATCGTGTAAAAGAATATTTCGAAATAAACGAGCGTAGTCTTTTAAAAGTATAAATAATCTTTTAAACAATTTTAGTGTTTGTTAAATTATAATAGTGTGTCATCATTCAACGTCGTTTTATGTGTAAAAACTACTTTTTGCTGAATCACAACATTTGTCCGTTCACAAATGAGTGTGTTAACAATTTTTATTAAGCTTATAAAATATTACAATTTATTAATTCTGTAACCAAATTAGTTAAATACAAAAAAAAATTTTATTTTAATACCACTAAACAATTGTCAGAGATACAACAACTTTATTTTTTCAAATGTATAACAATCGTTTTTAACAATTATATAATTGTTGTAAATTGTGTGTATAGAATTGTAGAGTACAAAATACAATAATTTGTATGAGCATTGAATAAGTATGAAAATGAATATATTTTTTAATAATAGTTAAAAAATAAACATAATAAAATTGCGGATCGTACTAATTGATAATGGGACGTATAAACGTATTATAATTAATTTAAAATTCAAGGTCTATAAGCGTATAATAAAATTATCGTACGGAAGTCAGTCTTAAATATAGTTCCAGATCTGGGTCTGAAGTGTATATAACTTCTTAATAATGTTTGAATGATAACATATTATAGTCACTATAGGTACCTACAATATTCAAATACATGATTATTATGATGTCATAACCATTTGGTCTTGTCTGCAGGTGCATGGTCATAATTTTTTTTGACGGGGTGTTTCAACATTCAAAATACTGCCCCTGCTCTATGCATATAATATGGGAATTTGTAATTTGCACCAAATTAGAGATATGTAATTCGCACCACTGCAGGTAGTCGAAAGTAGTGTTTGTAATTTGCACCAAAATAAGGGTATGTAATTTGCACCACCCTTATGTAGTAAAAAATAGGAATTGTAATTTGCACCAAAATTAAAATCGATTATTTTTTCGATAGTATCTCGATAGTACCAACTTACAAGTTTCTATTTAAAAAAAAAAATGGTGCAAATTACACATGTATATATTTTGGGTCAATTTTGGTGTAAATTGACTACAGCCTATAATATTGTTATTATATGCGATATCAATTTATTATTATGGGTCAACTCTTTGTGTTTTATCACATTTGATGCTGCGTCTGTATAAATTATTATTATTTTTATATTGGCCTGTCGTCAATTTTTCGGACCATAACATTGATTCGCAAAAAAAAAAAACGACTTCAAATCTCCGCAATATTCCATTAAAACGACATACGCACAGCTATTATACTTTATTTTTTTATACATAACATATAGATGTGTGCGACACGCGACGCATATATTATCATCTTTATCTTGCCCGAACCTCAGTCCGTCAGATGATTAGTTGCAGTATATAACTCGCGAATAATGCAACGTTTCCCACTGTGGGACGCTTTGTACGAAGGCATGTGGGTTGCAGTGTTGTACGGGTGTGTGTGTGTGTGTGTGTGTGTGTGTGTTGTGTGCTGTACACCACTCGTGCACATATTATAGAGTATCGTAATAAAAATGCGACGTTTAACGTTTACGTTTTTTCTAACGGGACGTGAATAGGCACACTGCTCACACGCACATGCGTACATAAAATATATAATAATAATAATAATATAAAATATACGTAGAAAATCGAGTATTGCGTGTGGTTATAATGCCGGAGATAGAAATAGATTTAGAGAGACGGAGCGAGAGAAATATTATTACGGCGGAAGAAGGAGTATTGTGCATTAAATATTATTATTATATATATTATAGGTACATAATACATGACAGATTCTTGCGTACTTACGCCGAATACAACGCGTCGACCATAAAGTAGCTGTTCCGAGAAATGTGAATTATTATCTATAGCGTAATTATTATTTCCCGACATGTTTAACCTGTTTCTTCCGTTTTTTTTTATTATTTTTATTTCTCATTTTTTTTTTATCTTACCCCCGTTATTATCAGACACGAACATAATTATCATTATAGACAGGTATATTTTATCTTTGTGTATATCATTATTATTATATATTTATTATAATGATGTATTAAGTAAATAGATGCTCCGCATGCCGCGAGTATAATATGACGTGTGCGTCATCGACGGCCGTCGTTTTCGAATTTGATCAGTGACTTCTTTCAACCGCTTCGTCGACAAAATAATAATATTATTATTATTATAATCGCGTCGCGTCACGCGCGTGGTGGTCAATTGGCCGTGTGTACAGCCGGTAGCATGACTGGCGGGTGGTTGGGCGGGTTACCGAGCGCGTCTCGTCGCGTATAATATACGACGAGGGGAAGAGAACGCGTATAATATCAAGTGGTCGGACGGAAACCCTATCGCAGCGGCGACCGAACGTCGAACGATGATCGCGCGCAGTCGATCGGTTTTTGGGTCTGCAAACTTTTGAGACTGTCCGTGGTTAGGTATATATATATACACATATAATAATACGTGGGTGCGGATTGGCGGGGAACGACGAAATGGTTTTCCCAATATAGCAACGCTATTGGGGACTTCAACCCCGCACCCGGTTTTTTTTTTAGTATATTAGTCGTACACGACATTTGATACAATCGTCTATATTGGATAAATAGGTGTATTATACTTGTATGTATTATAATATATTATATTATATTAGGAACAATACAAAATTTATCTTTGTACAAATATAATATACTACTATAGCTGAATATCCCGGCTTCACCAGTGTGCATGATGTTTTTGTGGCAAATCATAATATTATACCGTGGTATATGTACGCTGTATAAGTGTTCATCGATTTGAGTGTATCTCAGCTTTAGACTTTTAGTGTACCTCAGTCCACGGACAAATCGGCGTCAATGAATCTATATAGCTATGTGAAATCAAATGATTTGACCTAGATGGTCAACCGCAAGTCGCGGATTAGATTTAGCACTTAGTTTATTTATCCTAACTACTTTTCTGATATCTCTAAAAATAAAGATTACATTTTCATCAAATTTAATTGAGTATAAGTAATGTAAGCTACACACATATATTTCGTTTTAAGATATGGTTTCTTTAATCGAGGCTTTTTAAACGCAACGATTTGATGCATGCGTGTACCTCATCTACCCAAATAAACAATGGAAACCATTTATATATTATATAAAAAAAATAATAATACTAATTTATACTAGGTAGGTAGGTAGGTAGGTACTACTACCTATTATAATCTGCAACCAATGGCAACCATTATATAAACAAAAAAAGTTTCAATTCCGAATCTCAATCCCGGCTTGACCACCTCTCTAAAACACGAATATCGGAAAATTCTTTCTTAATGCACATCTAGATCATTAGAGGAACCATTGCTTCGTTGTCCGTTAAAAAAACCATCTCTACATACTTATAGAAATTAATTTAGAAAATCTTTTATATCAATAATTATTGCATTAAATATTTTAATTTTAAAACAATTAATATTATAATAATACTGTGAGCAGTAACCAATAGCAACTAATTATAATAATGCTGTAAGATGTAACCATAATAATCTTAAATCTCATAATCATTTCTTAAATGATCAATAAAAAGAATTAAGGGAAACTTGTCGAGATAACAACTATCCTATATTTTTAAGTTGGACCAAATCACACACATTGAGCATAATAGGTAGTCTTATCAAAATCGGTTGAGTAGTTTTAGAGGTGCATTGCACGCAAACCCGTTGTATACTTAATTTAGATATAATTAATATAAGATTACATAGATTATGATAAAAAACATCATATTATAAATTCAAAGAACGTACTATATAGATTTAATATATTGTTAACTGGATTTAAAATTGCCAGTGGGTGGCTGTAAATGTCACCCCTCTCCCTTAAAAACCTCATTTAAACCCAGTAGATCCACCCCATAGATAGACCTCTGAAACCTGACTATATTATGATGTGCAGAGGAGCGTGACGCATTGATGCTAACTGAACAGCTTCATAACCCACAAAGGTAGGTACTATTGCACCAACCAATAAAATGTTTGTAGGAAAATTCTATTTGAACCACTATTTTACTTTATTTTTTATTTAGAGAAGAAAAAAAGTACAATCTATACAAAATATTTATTCACGATAAGAATATATCATGTTACGAAAGACTAAAATGATAAAACAAATTGTCAATATATAATTTGAGGGGGGGAATTGGGAGAGCCGGAGAGGCTATGCCTATCTAGACCCCAATATTAAAATTAGCCCCTCATAAGCTCTAGTTATAAATTCTAAAGAATATAACTATGAATTCCTATGAAAATAATTTTTGTTTTAACATAAAATATATTTTTACGAATTCAATATTATATAAAAGATATAAGATATAACCTTTTGTATTTACAAATATTTTGTACAAGCATCCACCCTTTCTTCCCATAAAGGGGCTTCACAAAAGTACTTAGCTGTTAGTAGTTACCTAATCATTAAACTTAATGTGTTCCGTGATTGTGTTAATCAAGATGGACATGTCTTTGGAAGTATAAAATATAAGTGATAAAATCCACCCATGGGGCTTACTCGGTTTATAGTTGATTTAATTACCCCCTCCCCCAGTTGAAGATTTAAATTGTACTCGTACGACAATGATTCGTGTGTATGAAGATTACCATCGTCCGTCCATTTACTATATAGTTTAGCATCAGCTTAGGTATTCGCACCATTTCCGTTTTAGGCGACGACTCTGGTACTTAAATTAATCATCTAAACAACATTTTTTTAAAAGGTTGGGCCAATTTGGTTTTAAGACATTAGATTATTCTATAATGTTTTCTTATAAAAAAAAATTTCGTGTGTCAAGCTGTCATGGCACTACAGAATGTGTGCGCCTCATTTATCGTGTACGAAATCAAGTGCGTTTCGTACGTTGCGCAGTCATACGGAAAGTGCACCGCGAAGATTCGACTATTTTATACACATACCATGCTATATTCATAATAACCATAAGTCATAATGATTCATACCATTACATATGACGATGATGCACTCTTTTTAAACGCCTTCGTTGTTATAATATTATATATACATAATCGACATTATTTATAATATAATGTACACATTAGATGGTTATTGATTGTCGTCTCGTCCACCGTCCACATTACAAAATTAAGGTCGAACAGATTACATGTACCTATTATAAGATGTAGGTAAATGATGTAAATAATAATATATGTATATAATTTTTATATAATATATATTATTTTATTATATTATATATTGTAGACGATGATTAGGCGAATTACATGTTTTTCTTATTATATTAGGGTTTTATTCTTTTCTTAATCGCACCTTGACGGGATCAGAAAATATCTGAGTAAAAGTTCGATAAAATATTTTAGGGGCGATGTTATATATAAACTGTCTGTGCACGTGATGGTGCGTTGGCGTGCGTGGGAAATTGCCGCTGGGTCCGGGGTTGATGATATGCTCGTCCCTTGAAGGCTGCCTAACGCGGTTATAATGATGGCGTTTCGATCGTAACAATAATAATAATAATGATAATAACAAAAACAGAACACTCATAATAATATAATAAACACGATTAATGGTGTAATGGTAATAATAATAAAAATAATAATAATAATAATAATAATAAATACCGACCGCCACCCTTTTGTTGGGGGTCGGTTTTTGTGCGGCACACAGATCCCACGACGCAGAAACTAAGTAACGGCCGCTATCCGCTCTACTTTACGTTTTCCGAGCAGACGGGCCAGCAACGGATCACCGAAGCGATCCTGTGGCTGTACAAGAGACGGCAGGACGTGGTCATCGATGACCCGGTGGTCATGATCGATGTGTTCAGGGTCAGCCAAAGCAGCAACAGCATGCAGCAACTACATACACAAGTGTTTGTGGCCAACATAAAGGTGAGCCGTCCAGATGCGATGAGCCTAATTTAATCGAGTTTAAAGTTTGTGCAATCGATTTCCGCAGACAATCAATATACATAATATTATACGATTTACAATATTACAGTATAATCTATGAACTATATCGGTTATATAACCATTACCTATTAATTATTACTTGACGTCGCAGTTGCGGGTATAATAATATATTATATTATATTATCTTTATTTTGTTTTGATTTGTCATTTTTCGCGTGTTTGCAGCGCGTGGTCAACTCCACCGAACCTGGCTGGGTGCCCATTGACCTACATAGGCGCATGTCCGACTGGTTCAAGACCACGGACGGGGCCAAGAACCTGACACTAGCGGTGCACGCGTACTACGCGAACAAGAACATCACGCACGTCAGGACGCCTTATGTAACAGACGCCAGGAAAAGAGAAGACATGACCGAGGTACGTTATAATTAATTTACTATTATACTCACCAGCCATGCATTGTAATATTGTATATTATCGTATCGTGGAATACACATTATTTTATGTTATAAACGTATAATATGATATGATTATAATGTATAATTATTGTATAATAAGCCGGACACATGACGATATGAAAAGAATCGTGAATTAATTAATAATAACCGCATAATATAATGAAATTATAACTCCGGTGGTATGGTATTATAATAATAAAAGAACTGCGCGCGGTTCGTTGTACATGTTATACTATCATCGTAGGTCGGAGAGAGGGGATTATCCCGTGGAAAGAAAACAGTATACTTTTTTTTATTTAACATAATACCGGTGAACTTGGACGTTATTGTAACATTGCCGACGATTTATTGAGCAACGCGCTTTAGAAAACTGTTGACCGGGCAATAATTCGATACACTTTGCATTCGACTACATAACATAATATAATATACCTTACGGCGTGCATAACCCACCTGATGGTATAATAATATCGACTGGCTTTTATGTATTGTACGAATCGCGAAAAAATAACGTAACATTATACGCACGTCATTGTACGAGCCACAGGCATGATGGCAGTGCGAAATTACCACACACACACACACACACACACACACACACATATAATATATATATATATATATATCATATATTTTTTTTCTTGCGACCGTCTGTCGGTGGATTAAAGAAAGAAAAAAAATCGAAAATCGAAAATGCTTGTCGAGAAGGGTATCCTAATAACATAATAATAGTAAACACGTATTTTAATATTAATATTTAATAGTATAGGTACCTCCTATATAATATGTGTAATAATAATTATAGTTATAAATAAATATATAAAAAAAAAACCAGTGTGTTAATCGAACGTGGAAGATTATATATATTAGTCGAAGTGTAACACACGTCAGAATCTCTCCTTTCTCTCGCTCACTCAATCTCTTTAGCTCTCTCTCTCTCTCTCTCTCTCTCTAGGCCCATCGTTTATGGTTATTTTTCTCTCGAAAATTACAAAATCATTATCGTCCGTTCAACCGTCACATTCCCGCCACTCCGCCTCCGCCCATCGACCATCGATTGTGCGCCACCGTGTCGCTCACGGTTTCTTTTGATGCACTCAATTCTTTTGATGCAGTCGGTACCCGCTGTTATAACACACCACCCACCACCGCCACCCACACCACCACCTATACCACCAACACCTGCAACACCATATAATATATAACACCTATAATATCGTATATTTCCACCGCTTGGTGTGCACAACCCAACAAACACACATTCACACCGTACACCCCAAAAACAATCGTACCCATCGTCGTCAACTCTAATCCGATTGGTCCGTATAATATTGTTAGATCCCGTACTTGGAGGTGCACACTCGGGAGGACCGGCGGTCCCGGGCCAGGCGAAACGCTGCGTCCGGACTGACGTGCAACGAGACGTCCACGGAGACCCGGTGCTGCAAGTTCCCGTTGACGGTCGACTTCGAGGAGTTTGGCTGGCACTGGATTATCGCGCCCAAGCGTTACGTGGCCAACTACTGTTCTGGCGTGTGTGACCCGATGCTGTTCCCGAAGTACCCACACACGCACCTGGTGCAGATGACCAAGTTTGGCACGGGACCGTGCTGCGCGCCCCGCAAGATGTCCGCCATATCCATGTTGTACTACGACCCCGACTTCAACATCATCTACGGCATGCTGCCCGGCATGGTGGTGGAAAGGTGTGGCTGTAGCTAATCGGCGGCAACGCCAGTCGCTCACCTTCCACCACCGACGTCACACACACACACACACACACACACACACACACACACACACACACACACACACACACACACACACACACACGCACGCGTACGCAAATAGGCACGAATATTTTTGTCATCAAGGATCACGATTCGTTGGGTGGGTAAACTTGAACAATTTTAAGGGGGGGATCTACCGAATAGACCCCCATGGTACGTGCTTGTGCACACATACATACAAACACACACATACACACACATACACACACATACACACTGACATGTCGTATTATTTTCGCTCCACACGATGATTTTGTGCTAGATATAAATATCATGATGTCAATAATTCAATCCGCTAAAATGCGATATAAGCGAAAAACATAACCTGTTTTTAAATAATGCTGAGCTGTTGATGACGTTAGAACTTTTCGATATTATTATGCTTATAATACGATGTATATTCCTCGTTGTCCGCTAATTATTATATTATATTCATGTTGTATAACGATATAATAAAAAATAACACATATTATTTTGTATTATTTATTCGCAACACGATTCTTTGTAAATACACCTTTTTTTGTCTGTTTTATTATTTTACTATTTTTTAAAACGGAGTCTTTTTCATTTTTTGGTCACCGCCTCCTCCGCCGTTGTCGTTCCACATGTCGCCCAATGACGCGTGTAAACTTATATTTTATAATAGTTATAATCATTAATAATAATAAGACAACTCAATTATTCCATTTACGATATAATAATATGTATCATAGTTACTATTGTATTGTTATTATTTATAAAATATATTTGTGAATTATTTATATATAATAATATATATAGACGAAAAAATCAACCATTCCGTTCACATTATTAATATGAAACGGATGATAGAGCTAAGTACGTAGTATACGATTTCCGCGTGTAATGGCTTGCATAAAATGCAAAACGCCTACATTTTTTTGTCGAAAAATATAAAATCAAACACTATATTTTGTATTATATTATATAGATTTTATAGATTAAAGTGTAAACCGAAAAACTAAAGACAAAACATTAGCAGGTAGCGATATATTAAAAACAATGTATAAATGTATTTTTATTAGATAGGTACCTATAACTTATAAGTAGTAATAGTGCCTGAAACAAATTATAAATGTTACGACTGGAATTTAATAAACTAAATATTAAACGATTATTACTTTTGTCCTACGATTGAATACTAATCCGTATCATATTATATTAATATATTATACCTACCTATTATTATTATATTATATCACTATTTTAAATTATCTCCGTCCATTGATACCAATCATATAGGTAGCTAAAATTCACAACACCCCTGCCGAATACATCCTGCGATTGCAAACGGCGATTACCTACTTATAATAATAGTTACTTTTAGTTGCGTACCGCGGTAAAAAATCATTCGTAATTGCGATCTGAGATTTGTCGAGGTATATACTAATTGTGGCCCTGGTTTTTATGGCCATTTACTAATTAAAAATATAAAAATGACTAATAAGTTCATATTTTGGCATATTCCTACTAGTAAAAACTTATTAAAAAAGTAGATAAATTTGGTTTTCTTCTAAGCTGTGATTTTAACTTAAAGGTAAAAACATTGTCTGTACATTGGCTTTATTACGGTATTTCAATTTTTATGCAAAATATATTACTATTTAAAAATGTTGATACGTCGCATAAAAATCGGCATGTCGCTTAAAAACCAACGTACAAATACCTATATTATTTTTCAATAATTCAATACACGTTTCACTTTGACAACATCAAATCCATCCCAACGCGAGATTGGTTCTGCTGAACGCAAATTTGTCAAGTTGCGCGTGGGTCCGAGAGAGGAAAAACAAAATACGGTGCGCTGACAACATTATCCTCTTAACGATAAATATTAATAACTTACGTAAAACCATTCGGTACCGACGGGACGCAAACTCAATCGGTTTGTATATTATAGGTACGTACGTAATGTATAATAACGTAACGTAACGTAACGATAATATGATTTTATATTATTATGTACATACCGATGGAAAAAAAAATAATAAAATATATGTATACGGCGCGGCAGCGTTTATGCGGCGACCGGACCGGAGGCATTTACTGTACCTATATACACTATCATGCACGGTCCGTAAAAATCGTGCGATAACTCTCAACGATAGTAATCCGACGCGACCGAACAAACCGAAAGTATCCCCGACCGGTCTATACGTCGGACGTCGTACCTACTTTATTGTGTTGTACACTATTTTTTATATTATATTGCACGTCGTTGCGGCGTCGACAGTACAATGCAAAAACCGACCGATGCGTATTTTTTTCATTTTTTTTTTATTATTATTATTTTTTTTTATTATTTTCATTACGAGTGAGGAAAAAAAATAAATGGAAATCGCCAGTACCCATAAGAATATTATACATGTGTATACGATACACCGCCGCCGCCGCCGCGATAACGTTCCGGGAGGCGCCCTCCCTCTTAGCGGCGGCGAGACAATAATATTACAATAAACATCAATAATAATATAATATTTTATCATCATTATTGTTACTATTATTATTACTATTTTAATTCATAAGTGCTGCTGCTCGGTCGTCGCATAGCCGGCGATTCGATTGTGTCGTGCCAATACGTGCGAATAATAATAATATATATGCATAGGTATCACCTATATAGCTAAACGTAGGCGTATACTATAATCATACGTGTATAATAGGTGTTATTATACAAAACATATTATACTTGATATTATGCATATACCTATGATAATGTCAATGATATAATTGCAGTGAGTAGCTGTACATTGCACGTATTGTCTCTTATATTATGACGTATTTATAACTGCTGCAGCGCGGTCGGGTTGGTGACGTATCGCACTGCAGTCCGATCGAATCGTACCTGTAGTAGATATTATATCATCCACCGACGCTATAACAATGAGAAAAATAGTAATAATAATATGATAATAATTAATAACTATATTATGTGGTAAATGTTACGCCGCGGCGTATGCATATAAAGTACAATATTATTATTATAATATACCTAATATAAACGTCGCACGTGTGGCGTTGTAGAGTATACACATGCGGTGATCCTTTTAGCTATAATTCCTCGTTATATACCGAAAAGTTGTAACTTCCTATAAGTCATAATATTATAACTACTATATAGATAACGTTTTTTAAAATTATTTTTTTTGCATAATTTGGGGTCATTATACGAAATATAATTTTTGAAAGAAAAAATACATTTCTTACTACATATCGTATCGTATCGTTTTAATTTTTTTAAACTTTCTTCAATGTTAGCCTACATTTTTAATTTCCTACTGCAACGCATTACATATTATGGACCTATCTATAAAAAAAATATTTCCCCAACACTTTTCGAGATAACGAAGAGTTTTTTTTGTTAAATGAATCACTTGGTATATATTATAGGCAGGACATCATCATATTTACCACCTACCCACGCATACATTCCGCGAAAACCGAGAAAAAAAACGAGACCGAAACGAAATCTCCCTTATGACCACGGCGCGGTCCGCGATTAACGAAATGAAACTCAACCACCCCGGCCCATCCATTGTCCACCCAAAATTCCTTCACTCCCGTCGACGTCGTCACTGATCCGTGTGGGTTTTTGCGCAGATCCCGTACCTGGAGGTGCACACGGAAGACGGCCGTCGGTCGCGGGCCAAACGCAACGTGCTGGGCAAGGACTGCGACGATAACTCGAAAGAGCAGCTGTGCTGCCGGTTCCCGCTGACAGTGGACTTCGAGGACTTCGGCTGGGACTGGATCATTGCGCCCAAAAAGTACGAGGCCAACTACTGTTCGGGAGAGTGTCCGATGGTGTTCCTGCAAAAGCACCCGCACACCCACCTCGCCCAGCTCACCAACAAGTCGGGCACGTACCCGGGCACCGGTCCGTGCTGCGCTCCCCGCAAGATGTCCGCCATATCCATGTTGTACTTCGACCAGGACCTCAACATCATTTACGGCTTATTGCCCGGAATGGTGGTGGACAGGTGCGGATGCAGTTAGACACCAACGCCGTCGCCACCGCAGCGACCACGTCGTTAATATCATAATATTATTATTATATTTTTAATATAATATAATAATATTAGGCAAAAATATTATAATTTTACTATTACTATTATTATTATTATTATTATTATTATTATATATTTCGTCCCAGTTGCATATATAGTATTGCATTGCATACCTATACTATATATATATATATATACACACACATATTATATATATTATTAGCGTCTTAGTTTTGTATTTTGTTTGTTTGTTTGTTTTATTATCCGTTTTAAAATTATACCCTCTAACTTTGATACATGTGCACTGCAGGAATGTATTAGTTTTTATTTTATAATATTGTAACCCCGTCCCCGACTAGACGCCATTTTTGACGCGCGTTCGGACGTTTTGCGTATCCAGTGAACACGATGGTGTGCGTCTCGTGCATTTTCATATTATTACGCGATATCGGTTCTTATATTACCGTGAAATATTCGATTTTTCTACGACACAAACCACTATTCTGATCGTCCGGAGCAATACCTTTTTAATGCCTAGTAAACATTCTACGCAACTTATACATAATGTTACATATTATAATTAATATTACCTATATTGTATATTATGTCTATGATAGAATTGGAAAGCGAAATTGCGGTAGGGGGAAACAATACGAGAATCAGTCTTTCATCATCTTTGTGTGGGCGTTGAACACCACACACCAAAACCTTCAACTACAAAATATGACATTATACAGTATACTCTATACATATTATATACTTCACATATTTTAAGCATTAGATATCCGTACATAATAGTATAATACGTAGATGATTATCATAATTATACGATATGTAGACCATTTCTTTATTTCGAGACGTAATTTTTAAACCGACGACAATCCGCAACTAGTCCATTATTAGCTCTTTTATATTATGTCTCTAAATGTATAAAAGCAAAAACAATACGAACGGCAATTATGTGTATATACATTATAGCCGTTTTTCTTTTATAAACGAATTCCGTTCACGCAGTGCCTGATTTTTATATTCTAATTTTCTCTACAAACACGCGATTCTCGCAGTATTTAAGGTGTAGATACTTGACCGCAGTAAAAAAAAAATTATATTACATATTCACATCAAATGTAATGAATAATAATTAATTTCATGCACTACCTCGCTTTCGTATAGGTTACATTCATTATTATTATTATTATTATTATTATTATTATTAATATTATTATTATTTGAAGACATTTTCCCTTGTTTTATTATCTGCTTATATTTATAAAACGAAAAAAAAAACACTGTATTGTAACATGTACATAATTTAAGTTTCTATAGTGTACCTATCTGCAATTACTATACTTTTTCTTTAGGTTCTCTGGTTCTTACCTACCTATTAATTTTGTTATGCATCGAGTATTTGCGTTTTACCTTTACATACATTTTCAACTGGGTTTTAAGTAGTTTTCTGTTCTTAAACATGATTATTTCGATTAATGTGCTATGAAAAATTACAATATTGTAGATCATATATTAACGTGGTTATACTAGGTAGTTATAACTCATGGAACATCAAACATTCAACGCAGGATTGATTATTATGAAACATTTAATTGATTTCAACAATCATTTTATGTTATTGTTCAGTTTTATTTGTCACGTTTTAAGTACATTTATATTTATATTATGTTTAAGTTCCTTTTTAGTTAGAAAATAAAAACTCTGATATCATTTTTTTTTCAAATTTTATTTAATCAATATATTTTTTTATAAAAAATTGTATTATTACTTATAAATCATTTAATTATATTCATTTATTTGTTATGAGTTAAACAATTGCGTATTAAATCATGTAATAAATAATAATAATTACATATAAAATATATTATGATAATAAAAAAAACTTATATAAAAAATGTAGCTGTAATTAATATACTTATTAGAATAAATTACTAAGAACGGTGTTTATTTTAATTTTATTATTATTATTTAGTTTTTGCTGTAAGTATATTAAGTACTACTGAAAATAATTCATAAAATTATAATTTTAAATATATAATATCTACTCGTGTAATCATATTAAAACAATTGACAATATACAGATACTATTTAAATTTAAGCATTTATATCGAATTCTTTTATGGCATGGTTAATATGTTATTAAAATAGCAGCATGAGTATCTTTAATTGTTACTGAAATGTACGTTACTTAAAATACAACCATAATATGTTACAGCCAAGTTAAATAAAATTTAAAACATATACATAATTTAATATTCTGTGGTTTTGTACAACTATTGTACTTAATTGTGTATGCAATTGATTTATGTCGTAAAATAAAACACTACAAGATTGTATCAACTACAGCTAATTAAAATGCATTGCGACATTGTAAATAACAATACTGAAATTAAACAATAAGGAAATAAATTATCGAAATTAAATTCTAAATTACATGGCTATATTTTTCTGTCTTTTACGATTTAAGTAAATTGGACTGAAAAAATAGTTTTAAATGTTGATTCTTCTATATACAATGGACTTTATTAAATTTTTTACTTTTGTTGTTTTCTTACATAAATTTCTTCAGTTGTCAAGCAAATAATAATAATAATAAAAAAAATCAACTGGAATATTCTTTAATACTAAACGTAAGAGGTACATAATATTATACATTTATACATATATGGGTTATAAATACTAAAGAAATACTTGTAACACTGATATTATAGAACGATTTTCATATTTATTTGTATACAAAAAAAAGATTGAAATCCGTTGGTATTCATTAAATGCGAATAAAACATTTATTTCTTAATAACAAATTTCCTAAGACATAAAAATGAATTTAAAATATTAAATTTTTTTTTAAAAAAAATGCATTAGTTATGAAATTTATAATATCTATGATATGTTAGGTTAGATTAAAACTTAAAATGTATTTCCAGATTTCCTGAACATTTAACATTTTAAAACAATATTAATTTATTATGTCGTAAATTGTATTCTTCAAGTAATTTTCCCTCAACCTAATATTCTTTTGTGCATTTATGATATCTATTGTAAGCCCCTTGTATTTGTAATACCGTATTAAGCATAATATTATACAACATTTTATTTTATATGCATTGGCTATAGACACGTAAGTTTAAATTTAATCGTAAGTAATAACTATAGAGTATAAACCATATGTTTACTTATTTAAAATACTTTTATTAAAATACAATAATTGTTACCTACAAATGTATCTTTATTAATATATTATAAATCGGGTAAGTTACATTTATAAATTGAGTATGAAAATTATTCATTGCATAATATTAACTATTAAGCAACTTTTTAATATATAACTAACATAATATAAGTAAATATAAGCAAAAAGATGATTGTAAATTAGAAATATTATTTAGATTAATTTTAAAACATAATTAATAGGTATATTATATTATTTTAAACTAATGATTTGACGGCAAAAAATATTCATATAAATTTTTATAAGTAAAAATTGTGATTGTAGTGCTCCAGATTAGATAGTTCTATAAAATCCGAATATAAATAATATTTATTTTGCATATATATATGACATAAATAATAATAATATCATAATTTAACAACAAGTAATTCATATAAATTAACATGCAGAACATTATATTGTATTATACAGCAGTAATTTTATAAAATCTTTATTTATTTAAATTTAAATTTATAATAAATAAAAAGTAATGATATTCGATATTTTTGCAATATTATTATAACAATTAATATTTTATAAAAAAATTAGTAGATATAGTTGCTTTTATTATTTTGATAATGATTTTAGATAATTCTTAGTTCTTGGCATAATTTACGGAACTTTTATCTGACAATGCCTAAAAATATAATAGTTTAAACTTTAAAAGTTATTTTTGAGTATATTGATGGATAATAATATGGTACATCGGAATATTTAAATAGTATTTATGACGTTTATTTAAATAAATAAATTAATAATAGGTAGGTCTCAGTTATATTATAATATTGTATTTTAGATTCTGAGTTGAGCGAGGAAGCTAGTGGTTTTACAATGGTGTTTTTTTATCCTGTATACATTATTTCAACCAGAAAAAGTGCTTCGTTTTCAACATATAGTACCGCATCTTTTAGAAAATTGGATCAAGATGGTACTTTAGGCCATTTTTCGATTTTATCAATAGTTATTTGATGTCACGGGAAAAACTACCGACAAATAACGAAAAACCGCTAAAAATGGGATTTTAATTTTTAACGCTTTGTCCATCACCATACGAATAAAAAATTAAAATATTAAAATATTAATTCAACATACAGACCATAATAAATAATAACAATATAAAAAAAAGTGGGTAAGTGGATGTCGCTCTGCTGCAGTACAGTAGGTTACAAACCGTCTCCGCTCAGAATCGTCTTTCTTATACAATTTTATTATATCATTAAATTTAAGTTTAATACGCAATCCATCATACATTGACCCACTTGTAACCTACTGTACAGAAGAGCGACATCCACTTACCCACTTTTTCTAAATTGATTTATTCTTTCGTTCACCAATTTTATCAAATCAAGTAAGTACCTATACGTATCATAAATCTTTTTTTTAACAGTGTCAACATTTTGTCAAGATCTACAGCACTTGTAGCCCGCGTCGGTTTTATTTATCTTGGCTGAAATTGAATTTAAATGTTTTGCTAAGGGGCCAACAAGTAAATTTTATTCAGTCTTATAAAACACTACCTAGTTGTATTAAATGTAAAATGCGTATCTACAACTAACTGTTTTATTTAATTTTACAAACATGCAAAACCATGGCCATAATTTTGTACTTAAATACAATTTATAAGTTATATCTCAACAGGTATATTTATATATATTTACACTTGAATTGTTTGTAAATTATTTACAATACCTAACTGTTATATTTTTATGATTTACAATAAAATGTATCACCAAATTGCATCATCAAAATATTCTTTAAATGAAAGCTTGACTTATAGAGAGGTTATACAATCCCGGAAAATAATGTACGAACATTTTTTTTTTTTTTTGAAATTCGTTTATTTAATTGAAATTTACAATCTATACAGTGTGTAAAATAATTAAATGAGTGAAATAATATCAGGTGGTGAATTATTGGACAATGAGTATGCGTTTCACATCAAAAAGGTCGGAACGTGAGTGAATATATGAACTTATATCTAAAATTGAATACCAATTATTTACATTTGATATTAGATCCCAATTAGATACGTAATGTGTGAAAACGAGATTGACGATAGTTTAGAAACCTTCAACCAATTTTGACTTGGTAAAATTCAGATGTATGCTAAGTTCTAAGCGAATACACATATATATATTGGGTAAAGTATTATGGTTTGAATTTGAACTGCTGCTTGCATTATAGGCTTCTTAAATATACTTAAACAAATTAAAAACAAAATAAAACATTTAAATTTCCATAACCTGACAATTAAACTAATACAAGATTGTTTATCAAATAATATGTGCTTAATATAAATATTATTATATCACTCAAATATCATTTGAAATTTGGTTGTCACATACATATAGGAAATTAATATTTATTTTATAAGATTTTAAGCTTATACCATATTTCAAGAGTAACGATATTATTGATAATATATGTCTAACCTGTTATATTTAATGCATTTCAAAATGAGTTCATCCCCTCAACGACAACTGCGTACCTATAGTGCATGGCGTATGCTTAAAAATATTTCATCAATTCACTGCACTATCATAATAAGAATTAATTTTTCATGAAGCTTTGATCATCCATTCATTTAACATCTCGATGAATTTATTAATGGCGATGCACTTGAATAATCACATAATATTAATATTTGAATGTTTATGTTTTCATAATAAGATGTAGGTATAGTGGCGTAGTGAATGGATGGGTTTAAAGTTGGCATAGCCTCAGAGTTTTTTGGTCTGTTATTCAACCGAATACCAATGTATAGGTAGTAATTTTAATGGCGAGGAAGAGGGTTTAGGGTAGTAACAGGCCATTGAATACAAAAATTCTCGACTCTGAAAATTGTTGAGTTCAACGCCCTACGGCATGTTGTGTACTTCATATTAATGGAAAAAAAGTAAGTAAGTAAAATGTGCACGAACATTTATATAAGCTAATATTTAAAAATTATTAATATTGTATACTGACATTATATTTTGTTTTCCATATAAATTGTAAATATATTTTAATGTAATAACACTTACTGCAACACTAAATAATAAGTCATACATAATATAATATTATACTAGAACGTTCATTATGTAAATGTATATTATATTTTTGGTTGGCCATTGATATATTATTTAATCGTGTTCTTTAATCTTTCATATCTGCCGACTACCATATTTAAATTATCGTGACGATTTTGCTTTTACTTATTTCATACGCACCCGCCCAAGTACCTATGTTTTAATATTTATCATAGTTGTTGCAGCTGAAATTTGATGTTAATGGGAAAAGTTGCTGAATTATTGATAGTCCTCTGTATATGAAGTCAAACCTGATATAGAATTTAGATTTTGACAGGTGGGGATAGTTTAAGTTTTAATTAATTTGACTTTAACATCGAGAACATAGTATGTCTTAAAGGCAAATCGAAATTCCAGGTTTACACTCCTTATTAGTTGTCTTTAAAGTCATAATTAATCTGTAAAGAATTTAAAGATTTGAATTCTGATAAGATATATATATATAAATATATACAATAATATTTAAGAATTAAATACAAACCTATAATATATAACTAAACGGCAAACATAACAAGTACCTACATATGTTAAACAACTAATACAGCTTGTAGAAATTGAACTAAACATTAAATTAAATTAATAAAGTATATTTATTACACAGCACCTTGTATATTATTTTAATAATTTTATAAGATTATTCCCAGTGAGAAGTTAACTATATAATACTGAAATATGCCATAGCTGGACTAATAAATATGTATAACAAATCACCGTCTATTAGTTTACTAAAAACTTATAAAAAAAAAAAAAAACGTTTAAAATAAAATAGGGACAGAATTAAAATATTGTTGTACAGTTTTTTTTTTTTTTTTTTAAACAAATTAATCGATATTTATATGCGTGGGGTTACTGTATGTATCTAGTGCTTACATAGATACCAACATAGGTAACAATAATTTATTGGGATTTATGAATATACATAAAGTATTAACATTGCATACATATAAATAGACTAGGTTTCTATATTCAGATATAGGTATTCAAGGTTCGCGTAATTTTGAACATTTAAAAAAAATAACGGCCTCGAGTGTCTGGCAATTTTAAAAAAGGAAAAATAATAATAATAAAAGGAAAAAATACAAATGATTTAAACGTTTGCGGCACATGTACAGTACGTACGTACACCTCAAAAGTGGTTTGCCCACGATTTGAAATGAGATCGGGTTGCCCTTAAATACAATTCCATCGTAAATCAAATCACGGAGGCGCCAACATTCTGGTTCGCATAAATTAGAACCATAATACACCACAGGCGAGAGACACAACGTAAATAAATTCTTCTTTTCACTCTTATTATCCCGTGTATTTTTACATTTGTTTTGCCATATGGGAATTGTCTCGCATGGTTATAGGACCTCAAATGAATAACACTGACGAATGTTAGTTAATCAAAAAGATCCCATTAGAATAAAAAGAGAAAAGCACGATTTTCTTTAATTTTTAAATGCTGAGTTCTTTAAATAGGTACATAATAATATTGTGTTAGACATCTAAATTAATTTTTGTTTCTTCGCGTGTCCTTTAACTCCATGAACACAGCCAGAACACAATATAGTATTATGTTCAATGTTGTCATAAATAGTTTTGTTTACTCTTGTAAATTGTGTATGCCTATTGTTATTTGTTTTACATATTAACTTTTTATAAAGACGGACACCGAGGCTTGTTATTTCTTTTTAATTTTCCTGGAACAAATCAAGGAACCGATGTTATAAATGATTGATTTTATAACTAAAATTCGATGAAAATATATAACAAAAAATAAGTTATGGTTATTGTAGGAGTTCAAAGCTATTGAAAAATGCGTGTCTTGAAACAATATTTATTCTATTAATATTAAAAGTCTAAAATATATATAATATTATGTACCTATACATAGTAAATAATTAAAATAAACAAAATTGTTTAGTGTGAAAGTGAAGAAAATTGAGCGAGGGTCATGAAATGATTAAGGTAATTAAGGGCGATTACATAAGGTTATTTTTGTTGTAATATATATTATATTGTTAAACCGAATAATATATGATGATTATGACGTGTAATGTATGTAAATAATAAATGAAGTGCAGACTAGTTCAGTGTGCGTTATTATGACTAATTATGAGTATATAATATTATAATATTAGTGTAATTAATAATTATATTTGCTAGTTGCCACTACACTATGGGTATGGTCCGTGTACCTACCTCTTTGGTATTATAAAACTACCTCTGTAAGAAGGAACTTTCAGCTTCAGTTACACAGTTCTTCATTTGGTTTTCGTCTGGTAATTACATACTACATTATTAATAATTTCAATAAGTTATTTATAAAATGCGCTGAACTCAACTATGAGGTGTTAATTTTCCATATCTGTCATTATTTTAATTTAGTCTTTAAACTTTATTGGCCTTTTTTTCAGAATAAATTAATAATACTATATATCAAACCTCCAGGCCATGAAAGCATATGCGTTGCACAACTGTGAAGTGTTTGTAAAGTGCTTACCTATTTGAGTAGGCATTTGAGCATATAAATACGAGTATTCATAAATCTTTTTAATAACGAATGGGTTTATTATGACTTTTGAGTATTATTTACATTGAATATGTACATAGTGAAAAATTTGATTGATTATTATAATTAACATCTTTCAGAATTTTAACAATAATTTCAATATAAATTAGGTAAGCGTTAGCAAATTGTTTGCACGAGTTTTACCTATACATAATTCTTTTAGTTGTGACTTGTGATAAATATAGGACAATCATGATTGATTAATTAAATTAACCGTTTATAAGGTTTATTAATTTTGGATATTGTTTTAATTGTTTTTATGATATCTAGTTTGCCTATTATATTAATAACACATAAGTCTTTAAAAATAAATTGTTTTGGTATTTCTCAGGTAATTTATCTATAAAATGTATTCACATATTTTTGTCCACGGGTATACCTACTCTACTAATTAATATTATAGTTCGATAAAAAAATATGTATGTTTTTCATAAACCTGTAAAAAGTATGCTTGTAAGTTATAATACTTTTAAAAGTGAACCAATACCTAGAATTAATATTAGGAATTCTGTTATTTATATAGGCATATAAGCATATAGCTATTAAAAGCAACAGATATTGTTTATTTTTTTAGTACCTAAGTGTGTTGTGTGTAATTGAAAATATATAATTTAATGATGTGTTCATCAAAAACATAAGAATATATTATTGCCTATAGGGATACCTATGTGGCTATGTATATAGTTTATGTACATAAACCTACAATGTGATTTACTAAACATGATCACTACCTATTTGGTGTAATAGAAACTCAGTTATCATAATAATTATAATATAATACAGAAGTATATTCATACTGTAATTTAAATGATTAGAAAAATTTTTGATTATCAGGGCCCGTAAGTCCACGCTTTAAAAAAATGCCTAAATACCTAAACATGCATATATGCACTAAAAACTGGTAAAATATGTCTTAAAAAGTTCAGTTACATTCATTAATTGTATGCACTGAAAATCTATAATCATGCACTAGAACTACATGGATCAAATCATAAGACATTTTTGATTTATTTTACGTTACGATATAATTCCCATACATTGTACACAGCGAAAAATATAAATTATCGCATTTTTAATCAAATTTTGGTTTTTTCATAGTATTTTAATAAAATGAAAATGCTCGTTAATATAATTATATTAATATAGGAATTTAAAATTCATGACTAAAATGCCCAATAAAAACGCATAAATATGCCAAATGTTCAAAAACCCTCTAAATATGCAAAAATATACAAAATAAAACCTCACATACTTATTACTTAACCATGGTACCTACTACCTTGAAACAGATTTCTATGTCATCTAGTATTAAATACAACTTGGCAAGATTAATATGCAAATGCATGAACTTACGATCCCTGCTTATTAGCTTCCGATATAATACTATATAAATAATAATATGGTTATATTTTGTTTCTACTATTTATTCAAGAAATTATGATCCAATGCGCTTGTATGCAGGAAAACAATTCACTGTCATAATATCATAGTGGTGTTAGTTATCTCTGTCTTATGAATACGCGTGTTGTGTAAAAATTACATTTTATTGGAACCCTATATAACTACATACTTCTAGAGGGTTGGGAGATTTTAATACCTGCCCATTGCAGAGTGTACAAATCTCACAGCGACACGACGTCGTAAGTCGTGCTCCTTATGGGGCTATAGCCCAAACACCACATGTGAAAATATGTACCTAGACATAGACATTGAAATATTATTCAGCATAACGGAACGGTTTTTTCGTATACTCTTGCGCGGGAATTTCAATATTTTCCCGTTTGACTCGTTGAAGGATGTTCGGCGGTAATAATATTGTCACAACCAATACATCATCGATTTCCACGTTCAGATAACCCTTTCTTTTACTATTATTGTGTGCTTATTCTCATTATTATTTCACTATTTTATATTACCATACCTATAATACAGTTCGCGTGATCGTCACGTCGATCGGTCTTTGGTGAAACGTGTGTGCGGTTCTGGCTCAAAAATACAACTGTGTGCCGATACCGATCTGGTGCCCGCCTGTTGGGATGTCCGACCGCACTATCATAATATAATAATAGTATTATACGCATACAATATCGTACATGACTTATGACGTATGGCGTAGTGTAGATTATAATATATAATAAACATGTTATGTACACACAAACGGTTGTATACGTATACCTATTCAAATTGATCTCGATTTATTACATCAGAAATAGTGAAACTTGGGTCTGTCCGACCGGAGATAGATGAATACACAACAGCATAATATACTATCTATAATAGTACCTACCTATATATAATCGCATAGGTATTATAATATTATACTTCAAATTCATTACCGTCAATTCAGTGTGAAAAAAAAAAAAACTTTAAATGCCTTTTCATGTATTTTTTTTTACACCCTATTCGTACTGCAAGCTACAGCTGATTGTATACATATATATACGAGTGCTCTATATTGAGGTCACCAACCCCTTTCACAGTTTCAAGTTTTCCGTACAAGACTATCCTTCGTGAACTCGTGGTACGCCAGAAAACAGCGCGTGAGGGATTCGTACCACGTCTGGCGGCATATACTTTTAGAAAAAAATTATAACAGTAAGTAAGTATAGGTACAATAACCGGTATTTTTTTCTGGTCGTCAGTATGAGAGCCTATTGTATCACACAATGCGAATAATCAGTTTATATAGATAGGTGCTTTATAGGTGATTTACTAAACGTTGCGTAGATTTTATATTATAATACGTTTATAAGATTTATATTAATTAGTTAAATGGTTTTTAAATGTTGTAATCTGCAAATTAGTATAACAGATTGCCTAATAAAAATTAAGTTGAAAAAAAATTTTGTGGTCCAGTACAATGCATTTAATATTTGATATTTATTTTAATTTCCTTATAAAAAGTACTGTACATCGAATGTATCAGAATAGTTGTTCAAAAATGTCTACGTATCTATATAGGTATGTTTATACGTTTTTAGATGTTGACGCATATAATATATTCTATATTTCCAAGCCATAAGCAGAAAACCTACATTTTTAGTTCCTGGTGTCCATGGCATGAGTGACTTTGCTTTATATTACTGTTTTTCTTATACACGAGGTGTATCCTGTCTTCACTGTACGCTGCTTGCTTCGAAGACATATTCGCAAAGTGCTTTTTCCAATAAACATCACATTGTGATGTTTACGTTTCCGTAGTTCATTCTGTGGAACGTAACGATTTACTCTTCTTCAAGTTGAATTCAATATAAAACTTACATACTAGCTAATGGAGTAAGTTCATAGGCGCAATTTGGGGGTGCTTGGCACCCCCAAAATTCATATTAGCACCCCAACATTTTTGATAGCATCATCGAATTTTTATTGACTATACTATTATGTCATAGGTATTTGGAAACATTTATTTCTAAGACCTTATCATTTTCATAATAATAATAATAATAATACATGTATTGCCTATGCATAGGTATATAGATAAAAGTGTATTATGTTATAGGTAATTGTTTATATTAAGATTAATGTGAAAGTGTAAAAAATTAAGTTGTATGAAAGGAGAGGGGTTTCAGGGGGTTAACCCCCCCACTTACCACTTTAGTAGACATAAATCTAGCATCCCCATAAATTTAACCCAAATTGCGCCTATGAGTAAGTTCAATTTTTGTAAATTACTGATAAACATACCTACCTAGGTAACTGATAGAATGATACCCATGAAATTATCACTACTCATTCAAATGAAATCAATTTTTTTTTAAATACTTGCGAATGAAATAAGTATATTGAACATTTATATAAGTAGGTATTATAATTGTATAACTAAATAATAATATCAGTATACGATAAATTGTTTAACACTGCGCTTGAGTAAGGTATATATACTATAAATGCCTATAATATCAAAATAATTATCATTTATCATAATACGAATTTTTCACCTTATAAGTTATATAAGTATTACGAAGATGCAAAATATTGTTAAATTAACAACTTATAATATTATACCTTTAAATAATTTTAATGTCTAATAAAACATAATTAATGACAATTTATGAGTTAACGATTGAAATTTAAAACTTTGATTTGTAACAATATTAAAACTAGTTAGTTATGTTCAATCTTGCCTATAATAAGCAGGAAGTAACTATAACTCAAGACTATCATATTTTCGTAAATACAACTAACAAGGCCAAAGTTATGGATTCGAACACCTTGGACTACTCCAATCACCCACGTATTTCATTTGAAGAGTAAACACTCTAAACATTTGAACAAGTAAACATGTTCATATTTTAATAATTATACTGCTTAAAAAAAAAAAAAAATATCGAAGGATGAGTGTTTTTTGATATTTGATATAAATTAAATTTATGTTTGATATTTTTCAAAACTGTTGAAATTGTTCATGATTTTGAATTTGTCTCTTACCTATACTACATTAACACGTAACGTTATTATTTTTATAATAAGGAAAACATTAAATTTATAAGTACTATTTGATAATACTCTAATAAAGATTGTTAGTTATTGTCTAGAGTAAAATGCTTATAAATATCAAAAATACTAATGGGGTCTAGGACAAGGCAAATAAAATAAATATTTGAGTCTTAATTAAATTCATAACAGTTACAAGTATTACAAAATCTTTTTTATTTTCAATAAATGAAATATAATATATACGATTAAGTCACATTTAAAGATTTGAATATATAATATATAAATCATACAATAACACATAAATTATTGAAAGTTAATATTTTTTTGAATTTAATTATATATTACACAATTTGTTCAAATTTGTGGAACTATTTATATAACTAAAAAAATAAAATGCATGATTCACAGAGTTATAAAACCTCCTATACGAGGAACTTCAATTAATTATTAAAAGTTAATTACTTATAAATGAGTATTGAGTATAGATTTCTGTTAATCTACATTTACTATAATAATGTTTGTTATTCGAGATAAAATAACATTTTTAGTGATATACTTTTAGATGCATATAATACTGATCCTCAAACCTGGCATTGCAAACACATACAGGTGACCAAATAAAATGTCTACTTAACAGGCGATCGCGATCAACTAGGCCTTTTTGGACCTACACCATATACGCATTACGCATATACGTGCGTAAACCTATGTGGCAGGGGGAGGCAAGCTGAGTAAGATAGGTACTTTAAACAAAAAACAATTTAAGCGTTACATACCATAATTTACTCTCACATCAGTAGGTATATGCATTAAAAAAATTAATGTCCATTGATATTATTACAAACGAGCAAATACGTACAACCAAAGGTCCGTCATAAACCGGTAATAGGTAGCCAAGTAATTATTTCTTCATTTCAAATTATTTTCCATGTCTATAGACATATTAGTTTTTTTTTTTTGTAAAGAATTTAAGAAATGCTTAATTTATTTCTTAAGAGTGTTTAAGTCGGACCTCGTAAAAAAAAACCTAAAATATTTTTTTTAGAAAATTGTTGACTAAACATATATGTAGTATTGTAGTAGTTGTAGTAAATTTTATAAATGTATAATGTGTGTGTGTCTCTCTCTCTCTATAAAATCTCTTAATGCATGGTGATTCCTGAAATCTATTTAAGAATACCATAATACCTATAAAGTAAATTGTCGCCGAATAACCTATAAGCGTCGATGATAATAAATGACGTGTAGCGCCCTGAAATCTGAATACAAAATATTTTACGTATTTATGATATTTATGATATTCACATTAACTTAAAATTCTGTGAGAAGCTGATACCGCCTAACCAGGTCATACTCGTAAGTCGTAAACAGGCCTATGGGTAAACATGAACTATGGGTAAACCATGGGAAAAAAGTAGCCTTAAATTGATTACTATAAGTTTATATTAGTTTTCATACTTTGTTGCAATTCTTTGTTATAATTTGGACATAGGTAATATAATAATTCTGAAATCTGAATTAACAATTACCTATCATGGTATACAACAGTTATCAATTTATCACATTAAAAAAAAAGATACTATAGTAGTATAGTCTGCAAGTGGAATTTGGTTATGTAGTGTTTAAGACTATTAAGAATATAACCTCTAGGATGTTTACAGAAAATAGAAATATATAACCACAAATATAAAAGTTGCTTTAACTTCCTACATAATTAATTTATAGTTTTATGTTATTTTTACCATTTATAAAAAAAGATAAAAACATAAGAGAACAATATTAGGGTTTGTTGTTTTAATTATTTCAAAAACCTAACCTATCTACATAAAAATTATGGATTTTTTAGTTGATGAAAGTTTTATAAAGTTAAAAAAAATGGTTACTGAAATTAATAAAATATATACCTAACGTTAAACGTCAAGTATAAAATTTAAGTAGTTTTTTTTTAATGCACGCGTCAATTCAATTTAATTGCGTGCACGAGTATATTAAAATGTATAAGAATTGCACGAGGGCATTCACATGGAGTGTTTTCAACATTTTCAGTCAACACAAAGCAATTTTGTATGGGTAGGCGTAAAATAATAAAATAATTTAAAAAAATATTTCAGACGGCAGACACCTTTAAACTCAATAAATTCGCACAATGTTCATATAGTGGTGTAATACTTAACAAGTTGACTTCCTTGTGTATCATATGTGATACACGTAAAACTTTCAATTATTTCCCTTAATATTTTACTTATAATTGCAAATTTCGTCTCGAGTATCATATATGATAGGTACTCACATTTTTTTGAGATTATTAATTAATTTATATCTATGGAACTCCCCACGCTAGAATCACTAAAAAAGACCGAAGATCATAAACTCTGAGTATATGAATCTCAGCCCGGGTTCATAAAACTACTGAGTGCACGTTTAATACTCAAGACACGTTCGTGGCAAGATCAGTGAAATTGCGGTAGCCCTAGTCAACTTGTTAAAGGTGCTCAGATGACTTTGATATAGATACAACTATTTAAATGAAAAAGAGTAAAATATCATTTAAAAATTATGCATCTAGAATCTACATTATTAGCAATAATTTTAAAAATTTTCAAGCGCATATAAAAAGCATCAAGTCGCCATGCCGGTATCTTCACAAGATTCGGTAAAACACAAATAGTACTTAAAACATATGATTTCGCAATTGAACTCGTAAACTAAGCCTTAATGAATTATTTTTAATGAAAATGAGAAACTATATTAATGCTTTCGAATTTAAAGACTATGCTGGATTTCTCCGTTTCGATTTTCTGTATTCAATTGCATGTAGGTATAGATACTTCCCTTTTTTTTACATATATAATTTTATGTATCTATTTAATTAATTTTATAGAGTTTAAAAAAACACTTTGGTACGAATGTACAATTACTCATTTTAAATCTGTAGTAGGTACCAAGCGTTTTTTTTTATATTGATAATCAAACAAAATATCTAACAGTTTAATATAAATTAATTAAATAATTATATAAAATATATTAATTCATGTAAACTAACCTAATAGGAATAAATAAAATATTATCAAACCGTTTTGTAGTTTAATTTTTTAGTTAAGAAATTTAATGTTTGAAAGAAAATACAAATTACTAACAACAAGTATTAAAATACTTACATGACACATACCACCTGCTGTTGATTATAATATTACTATATTATTATGTACCTATATACTATATAGAGGAGTCACGTTTTTTAAAATATGTATGAAATATATTCAAATCCTTTTATAGTTTAATTTTTACAGTTGACAAAATCAATTTAATATTTAAAAATATACAAATTACTATACCAATAATCAGTATTAACATAGAATACATAAGCCACCTGCTGTTGATTAATATTATAAAGTATACGTGAGTCACATGTATTACCTACTTAAGTAACTATCTATGAATGTTGTGTGAATCAGACAAATTTACCAACTGCAGGTAAGTTTTTAATCTTAATACCACATCTTAACAACAATATTTTCTTTACGAGTGTTTACTTTTCTCAGACAGAACTCAATCATATTTTATAGTTATTAATAGTTGTTTGAATGCGCAATCAATTTAGTTGGTTGTCCAATTATGTTTCGTATCATATGCCATTGTATATAATATATGTAATATATTTATATTTTATAATTTTATCCATTACATGATAGAAATGTTTTGAAATTTGTCAATTAAGATTACCTAACAAATAAATACATTCTATACCTTCGTTGTTACATCGGCTATAAAGATAAACAGTGCCTAGGTAAACATTTATAAACCATGATGCACAACAGAATATATTTCAGTATCTATCCTGTGTCTTCCCCACCTCTTTCACTAAGACTACATGCATTTATTCATAACCACAAATTTAAGAAAATATGCAATTTTTTTAAGTTATAATAATTACCTATATTCTTGCTTACCGTATTTTATCCAAACAAAAAAATTCCACCGTCATGTCTAGGCGTCATAAAAACATTTTTACCACGACTGTGGTTATTCATCGTCGATATACTTTCTGTTACCCTACGGCGAAAATTTAAAATGTCACCCACTTCCGTGTAAATAAATTAACAATTCGGGAAGTTATTAAATATTGTTATACTAAAAATATTTTCCACCCTTTAAATATACCACCCTAGTGCAGTAAATGCCAGATTGCATAATATAAACCAACCTTAAATGTTCACGCACGTCGAAGTGGTGGGTGCGTATAGTTTGCGCATTGGCGATGACGATTTTTTAATAATAATTATAGCCGAAAATTATTGAATCGAAAAATTGTCGCACCAGTTATTCATGATTTGTAAAATGTATAAATGTTTACCTCATTATATTTAACTTTAACTATATTGTCAAGTAACGGACGGAGTTATCGAGATTATAAATTAACATTTCACGGTTATTTTGATGTTAACAAAAGACTAAATTAAAAAGTATAATAATATCGTTCAGTATTTAGATTACAATTTATTATTTTATGATATATTTATTTGTTTTAACACGATGTATGATAGGTTAGGTATCTCAAACAAGAGATTATAATCTCGAATGAAATTTATTTTGAAATTTTCATTTATTGTAAAATAAATTACAAATATTGAATGAATGCACATAGTTTTAACTTTACAAAATATGTACAAACTACGAAATGATTTAATTGTTTTAATGTTTACATAAAATGTAATACATTTTCATAATTATATTCGGCCCTGCTAGGGTCGGGTAAGTGGGTAACGCTCTGCTGTACATTAGGTGTCTTGGTTCTAGAGAGACACTGAATTGGATGTATTACATTTGAATTCAATGATATAAAATAATTGTATACGAAAATCAAGACTGAGCGAAAATCTCGTCTGCTTATAATATTACTAAGTTTATTTTATGATTAAAGTAATTTATATTATTATTATAGGCATTAGTACGCTACAGTAGGTTAAATTAATTTTTTCGAATAAATTGCATTTGAAAATGTCATTGTTTGTGTGTTATATAATTATAACATTCGTTAAAAGTTTCAAGTACCCTCGAATAATATTATTTTTGAATCACAACAGAATAACTGTTGTTATACTTGGTTTTAATATGTAATTTCGAATTTGTCCAAATTTGAACTCGAATGTCTGTAAAAAAGAACTGTGACTATATACTTTTAGATTGTTTGGTTACAGCATGAACTATTTATGAGAATCCTAGTTTTGAATTTACAATCCTTGGCTATACAAATCGAACATATTATAATTTTTTAACTACAAAATAAATTTAAATGTTGATATAGATTTTGACATAATTTTAACATTAAATACTTATAAAAACAAATCATTAATATTTTTCAACTAACAACTTATAAGGAACCTTTCATTAAGTTGTCAAGCTTTTTGGCCCAACGAATACAATTTTATTGACATTTGTAGAATAAAAAACTAAAAAAATAGAAAATTTCAAATGTCTATAAATAACTCAAAACTAGTCAAAATCTTTTGAAAATGTTAACAAATATAGAAAATGGTAAAATAAACATTTTACGAAAAGTTAAAGTTCCTACGGTTGATAGTTTTTGAATTACAACAAAATAAGAAAATCATTCCATGAAAATGTGTTAATTTAAGGGTGAATGTCTAACTTCAAACGCTCATAAAACATTTAGTTGATTTTCCTGTAAACATTTTTTGTTTGTTAAATGTAGGAAAACTCATGGGGAATCTCTTATTGCATTTTATAATGCGACGAAATAATAAGCGTTTGGTTTTATAAATTAAACTTACAGATATACCTGCAGTTGTGCAACTCAACGTGCACAGATCTGCTTAAAAGTTATTTGGAACTAGTTACCTATTAGTTATATACAAGTTGTTAGGGCCGGATTTCGGGCTGTGATGGCTCAAGGGCCCATATGAGATTTTCAAATTTACTGCGAAAGTTAATTATTTTGTGGGGGGCTTGGTGCCTGGGCCCCGTGGACCCCCCCCCCCCCTCCCCCCGTAATTCCAGCCCTGATAGTAGGTACTAGATATTCACTACTCACTTTTATTATTTGTGTTATTATAATAATATTATTTTTGTGAACACGGTCCCGAGCGCGTGTATCTTCGTAGTGACGTTATAACTATTGTATTTTATAAGTAGGTATTTATCGATTGTCAATAACGACAATCGACAATAATAATAATAATAATAATAATAATAATAATTTGAGATAACGTGTTCTCTCGGAACAGACCGAAAAGAAAAACACGGTTGCGGTTGCGGTGAATGCCCGATAGGTTTAAGGGCCCCCTCACTGGGTCACTACACTGTCTATACACCTCTACACCATAATAATATCATACCTGCATTATATGGAACGCATGTCACATACTATTATATTGGTGATGAAATTACGCACGTTTATAATAATAATAATAAATAACGTTTTATGCACGGGACCCATTCCGCAGGTGGCTGATCGGAAACCGTTAAATAGGCGATGCCGCACGCGTGGTCTATTGAGTGGTATTGACGAGCGCCGCGTCCGTTGTTAATGTATCGTATTATTACACATACCTAAAACTGACATAGGTACCTATAGATGGATTATATTATTTTGATGTAATTAATGTTCGATTATAATTTCATGAAATATATCGTTCACTGTGCTCAGTGGTATATCCGGAGGGGGGGGGGGCTATGGTAGTGGTGGAAAAGAGGCCACGACCCTCCCTCCTCCCGGCCGTATTTTTTTTGTTATTGACATTAACAGTACTTATGTTAGTATTATGATATGTAATTAATATACGATGTGTTAAACACGTCGAGTCACAGACATGTGTCTGTTTCCAGACTGTGTATGATGAATCGACTATAGAGTATAGGTAGTATATATAGGTTTGTGGCGAATGGCGGTAGAAATTGTTTAAATTGTATGAGGTTTTTTATTGGCCTCCCCCTCCATTTCAGAAATATCATTGCTATGCCTCTGATGGTTCGTAAGTATAATATTATGCACACTCGTATATTAATCATTATACCTGTATCATATTATTATCATATTATACCTGCGTTGCGGTTCTCGTAACACTAAAAACATTATAAATAATAAAAAAAAAAAATATATAATATAAATATCATATATTATAATGGGTGTATTATAGCTATTATTTTGATAGGACGGCCGCCGCCGAGTATTTAATAATACTACTGTTGTATGGGCCATGTAAGGGCGCTGCAAAGTTGTGGTACTTAGTTTTTTTTTCGACCTGCACGCCACTCAGCAAAATACATTCTAGCCGGTTGTATCCAACTCCTCGTCAACACATAGACGGATTTCGATCGTATTACACGCAATAGTATGGGTTGCAGCTTATTATATAGGTATCACAGTAGGTATTAATAGGTATATCGTTTTTACCGCGGTCGTTACTCGTCGCAGTCGTCGATCGTCATATTGTATACGAGTGTATAATAGTATCTATTAATTATTATGATCTTGATATTAAATATTTTGAAGTTTTATCTTCAGGTAAGGTTGCGTCGGTACTCAGCATTACTATTTGCCGGGAGGGATTTACTATATTTATCATGATATACGACGCTCTTATCACTGTAGTTTGTGTAGTCATATGTAAAGTATTATATATTCATATCGTATTCGTATAGACGTATTATAGTCGTTCAAAATGTTGGATCTCTATCTGTAAATACGATATAGGTACCTACTATATTACGTAATATGGTAGATTAATATAGATATAAAGATAGATGAAGCCATATATATTGGGGTTTATTAGAAACTTTTGGACGTGGCGTCAATGAAAATACTACAACACTAAAATGATTTTAGAAAAGTAGGAAAACCTACAGTATTCAGACTACCGATCCTGTCTGATAATTCAACTATTCCAAACTTGATCATTGGCGATTTACGACTACACGGGCCAGGTAGGTACTACAAAAATAACCGAGTACTCAAATTAAATAAGTTGTTTGGTAGAAAGCTTAATTTCGGTGATTTTCTATATGATTTATTATTGTATAACACAACGATATATACTACTTTTAGGATAATATGACGAAATCAGTAGATGCTATTTATTAGTAAATATCAAAAATTATGGTTGGTCCTTAACCTTGTGCTAAGAACATATTTTTTATACCACTATGATATTCTACAATATAGACTATAGATATGATCTATCTTTTTAGTAATTTAAAATATTTACATCTATAAAAGCAATGTTATTAAATAAGTACATTTCAGAACGAAAGAAAGAATTTAGTACATAAATAAAGATTAAACACTTGAGTGGAGAAACCATCCACTAATAGAACTTCAATATTTTTAATTTTTTTACATTTAAAATTTTTTTTTAGATTATTTGTGTTATAATATAATAATGCGTTTCTTGACTATTTCATTTCAAGTCTGCAATGTGTTTTATTATTTGGGGTAGTGATGGCAATGATAGCCACTGATTGATTGTGGATGACATACGTGATATTAATGGATTACCAATCACATGTGAATGGAGTTTCACATGAAATCGTTTGTAGTGGAGGTAGTTGACACAAGTTTGACCCCATATTTGGATGCCGTAAGAGGATGGAGAGATCATTATGTGTTTAATATGGCGATGTGCAGTGTGACGAAATTTCGAGTACCTAATCAAATTTTGAAGAGCCTCCATATCACTTTCGGTCTGACAAAATCCTACACCCAATTTTTGAGGATTTTGAGTTAGCAGATCGTAAAGGCAGGATGCAATTCAGGTAATTATAATTAAGTTAGATAATACAAATAGTATGTATTGTTCATAGCCTCAAAAGTTTATTGTGAGAATAGTGGAAATGTCATACGTTTTTTTAGTATTTTTGAGCTATTTATAGGCATGATTAATTTTCGATTTTTTTCAGTTTTTTTTATTATTGTAGATAAATAATTGATAAAAGGTTCATAATAATGGATTTATAAGATATGGAGGCTATGATGATTTGAAAATTGTAGTCATTAATATTAATCTATCGATATTAATAATTTGTAAAAATGGCCCAAATATAATAAATACTAAATCCAATTTTACGTCTATTTTATATTTATGTAAAACCATTTTTAGGTGCTATTATCCATAATACAAACATTTCAATTACTAAGAAACTACTCATTCGAATTTGGAATATAGTACATCAACATTTTTAAAAAAAATTATCCACTAATTAATTTACAGTAAAAAAAGAGGGAGGGGTATCATTTGAAAAACAGAAGTTTGTACCACCACAGGGCACTCCTTAAGTAGTACAAAAAAATTCAATAATTTGAAAATATGGTCTCAATACGTAAATATTACAAAAATCCCATCTTCTTCATTCTTTTTAATAACATTTTTAGAGTTCTAAAAACCATACATACTACTAGTCTTTCTCTTTTATAAACATTCTTGTTTTATAAAATAATTCACTATTTACTATATAAATTATACTCAGTAAGATAATTACTAACGAAAATACCTGTTGCTCCCTAATTTTTATTGAAGAACTAGCTTTCATTTTGATATTTTTTGAGGATTCCATAATTTTCTTTTTTGATCCAAAGAAGTTATCACACCAATATTATACCTAAGCAATACTTGAAACCTATATTGGATAGTGGATACCGGTTAAAACCCGAAATCGATATCGAAACTGAAAACGAAATCCAAATAAATCAATACCAGTCTTGGTACTCTTAGATCATATAATATAATATATGATATTACGATCTAAGATACCAGTATTCATAACCAAAATCTAAATCGGAATAAATAAATACCAATCTCCGAATCCGCAATTAAAATAGGAAAAAGTTTTCGATTTCAAGACCTTACCGTATTCTTAGAATAAATTACTTGAAATTATAGTAGTTGGCACTTGGTAATTGGGATGGTGTTTTGTTATATTATATTTAATATCTATATGTATATAGATTTATTGTACAATACATGTTGAATGTACAATCGTCACTAAAAAGGAATCGCGGACATTCCCCCCCCCTCCCCCGGACATTTTTCCACCGACTGTTTTTGGTGTAGTACCTAGATTAATATCTTGCAGTAAACTTGGGTTTTTTAAAAATTTTATTTATATTTGATCATAATATTATATATTATAATAAATTTGTTTGTGTAACTATCCTATAACTATACTAGCTATGAAATCACAAATAATCAGTAATTTCCATACTCATTTTTGATATTATACAAAAACTATTGACTATTAAGTAAGTTCATGCTAAATTTCAATTATCATAATATTATATAGTATGTAAAACTATCACGCACGAATGCTAATATTCACGTCCGCAAATTTTCGTCATCTATAAGAGACTTGAGACGTATATACTAATGTATCGACTTATATACATCTGATTAGATCTGGTCACCACTGCAGTAATATGTCACGAACGAATAACGATAAGACAAAGAATAAATAAAACCAGTAATGCTAAACTAGCTATTTTTATTATAACCGTTGTATACAGAGCGAAAGCGAATATATTATTAATCGACACGCGTTTATCGTGTACTGAAATCGAATGTTACAATACCGTGTGGTAAGCTATAAAAAATTCGACAACACTGAAAATATGATGAAATCGGTCCTGTCGCGCCGAACTTCTCGCGCCTAAAAGTCCTTATGGCTATGAGTCATGAATGTGTACCGTATACGTGTTCTTGAGTACCCACTTAGGTATAATATTTATTTTTTTTATTTTTTATAGCTTTAAGTACTAAACTATATTAAATTGATTAAAAAATGTTTGGGCTATATTTATATATTATGTATAGGTACCTATATTATTCAAATAGGATTTCAGAACTAATTGGATGACGACAATACTACAATAGCCAGCAATAACCTATGAAGTAATTTCTAAGGGTACCTTATTTATTTCAATATATGACGCTAACCTATCAATTGCGCATATTGTGCCAAAATAAGTGGAAATATTCGTGACATACCTACGTCTATTATAATGTAGGTATTATTGATGTATTGTAAATCACATAATATAATATGTACCTATACGCGTTTATTAAATTGATCGGGTAATTTTTTTTCTACGCAAATTCTTAAAAAACTAAAAACCCGAGTTTGTGAAAATATTAAATACGATCAACAAAATATATATTATTCTGAACTACGCTGATTAGAGTTGGATTGTCATGTGACCTACCTATTGCGGTTGTTCATCGGTATCGACTGCAGAATGACATTATATTATAGTATAGGTAATTATTATATACCTTAGCATAATGAGTCAGAAATGTACTAGGTAATCATTATCCGGCATATTAATTATTATAGTATTCAGTGTGTACTGTGCTCGTATAATTTGAAAAGTACTCATACTCATATCATACACTATAGTATATTGTATACATATTATACATATAATTATATTATAATATGGGTACGTAAACAGTGGCACTGAACTATTTTTCTAAGTTCCGTGGAAAATATAAAATATATTTTCTACATTGGTGTATTATAATACTACCTATATAATATACGAGTAGGTTGTAGCCTATAGGTACCCACTCATCATAAAAGTATTATGTTCATTGGTCGGTATAGCTACTATTGTTTTTTAAGGCACACACACACACACACACACACACACACACACACACACACACACACACACTCACCGCCGCCCATCATAGTTCTGGAGAATTTTCCCCACTTGGTGCCCGTAATTGGCATCACAAAAATTCGTCTGTTAGTCTCAATAGGAGTCATTACACGCTGGTTAATGCCTAATGGGGTCAATATGTATAGTATTTTTAAGGGCTATTTCCACATATTTTAGTCCATTTTCCCGATTTAGTCCCATATATTTTGTCGATTAATACTATTGTCTATTTCCTCGACTCATTGCCACGAAAAATATTTATGTTGCTGAAATTTTTTTTTACATAATTTGAAGTAGTCATTACAAACATTTTTTTAAAAAATATTTTCTATTTTAAACGTTATAAATGTTCATGTTTTTTTCTTTATGCATGACAAAATACATTTTAAATAGGTACATAATAATTATTTTTATTTTCTTTGTCTAAAATTATATTTATTGTAAAATAGTAAGTGTTCATACTCCAAAAAAATAGACATTGGAGAAAATTTGTCTATATCATCTTTTTATTCATATATAATACATAAATGACACATTATAATATTCATTAGAAAAACAGATATTTAGATAAGCAATATAGTTATATATTTTACCATGTAGGGCGTAGTCAGTAAACCTCTGAATTAATGATTGATTTTAATATTTGAGTATAACCTATCTTCGTTAATAATATATTTATTATACTTGCCCTATAACAATTGTTAATTTTAGAAAATCATACTAATAAGTAATAATAATATAAAGAACGAGTTAAAATATTTCATTTGACTACGAGTTATTCATAAAAATTAACAAGGTACAGGTAATAAATTAATAACGTTGTGTAACGATGTTGATTTATGGGTAAGACTCGTGTGATAAAATTAGGTCGGTGGTGGTCAATGTCAAACACAAGTGTTAGCTTTGGAAAAACAAAATATCACTTTGCCGACATTGGTAAGTATGCCTATAATATGTCCCACCTAGTTGCATCGTGTGGCGAGGCATGGTGGCGGGGGGCTGCACTTGCACCGTTGCTTTTTAGTGGGGATGGGCATAGGTATTATTTCTAGGGCCAAGATATGCCAACAGCAGTAGCCAATCACAAAATTTTCAAAATTAAAAAAGAAAGCAAGAATACATATTTTATAAGATAAAAATATTATTTTTCCTCAAATTATTGCATATAAATACAGTTATTTCACGTTTCTCCTACTGTAATATAATTTGTTGACGTATTGACCATAACGTCCATTATATGGGTTACAAAAATATACATTTTTCATTTCATGATTACAGGATCATCGTCACATTATTTTTTCCACACAAGTTATATAGCATCTTTTTTATGAACTCTCTGTGAAAATGTAACGACATAAGTGGGTACCCATGATCTGTTTCTAAGCTATACGATTTGTTGTAAGACTTGTGTAAAAATGATCAATTAGGTTATGGTTACGATTTTAGTGAATACATTATTTTGCCCCTCCCGCCCCTAGTTTTTTATCCAGTTTTGGCATTGCGTGTCAAAGCCAATGTGCCCCAAGTAGACCGACGAAAAATATCAACGCAGTAGGTTTTTTTCGTGACTTGGGGTGAGTGTGAGGTATATAAGACGATATATTTTCGGTTCGTGTACCAGCTCATCGTAGGTTAGGCTGACCTACCTATGCATACCTATATATAAACGAGTTTTTTCGCAGCGACGACGAACGATGATAACAACTACAAAGTGGGGAAACAAATAAAAAAAAAACAGTTTTTCTAACGACTATTATAATAACGACGGTGATGGTTGTTAAACATTATAATAATAATAATATAATGACCACCAATGCACAGCGCCGTACCTACTACGTAAAATACGACAGACGCGGCGGCGTTGGTGGCGTGTGCCGTCGAAGAAGAAGAAGTCGCCGCCGCCGTCTTCGGCGCGTACGAGAAACCCACAAGCCGGCCGGGGGACCACCGGCAGCGCTGAGAATTGAACCTTGTCTGCATAGGTGTCGGACACGTGGTGCGCGCCGGTTACGCATGCGCGGCACACCGGCCACACTACGGCGGCGGCGACGGCAGCGACCGGCCGGCACACTGGTGTGCTGCGGTGCGCGCGTGTGTTTTATACAGTGTCCGCCGACCGTCGGACGTCTTACACGCGTTCGCATACGATATCTGCCGGGTGTGTTCCCCCCCGACGACGCGGGCGACGTACACAATTAATAACAATATTTTATATTATTTTGTTGTTCCGTTTTTTTTTCCACGGACGGACCGCGAATAGTTTTTATTTTACCGATCGTCATTTTTTTTTAAATATTTAAAAAATATATATTATATTTAAATATATTTCACATTTTGTTTACCGGCGAAAGTTATATAATATAGTAGTATTACCGCCAATACTACTGCTACTACACACCACTACATTACTACTACGACTACTACTACGACTACTACTACAACTACCGCCACTATTTATACTACTTCTAGTAATAATTTACTAATATTAATATTATAATACTGATATTATAATAACCGCGGCAAAAGTGTACCGAGGTAGTTTATCGAACGCGACGAGCGTGTAATAATAGTATAGTCGTACGACTATATTATATTATAAGATTGTCGTTGTATTAGACGACCGCGACACCGGTGACTGGAAAATAAAAATCGTCGCAGGTGGCGGCAACGGCGGCAGCGGTGGCGACGACGACGACGGCGGCGGCAGCGGCGTCGGTGGCGATGTCGCGATCACTGTCCGCGACAGACGACCCGTTTACCACCCAGCAGCACATTAGCTGGACGATTAGCTGGTACACCGTATGGTAGTGTACACGACACAACAACAACAACAACAACAACAACAATAATAATAATAAAAAATATTCAGCTAAAACACAGCGTCACACACGCACAAACGTCGAGCGTGCACCACCAGACGACAACGACGGCGACGACGACGACGACGATTCATTACGGTAAAGACAACCGCATCTGCATCCAGCAACTGCAACTGAATCCGCGACTGCAGCGACAATCGTCTGCAGCCTGGCCGCATAGTTATTATGCCGGTGCAATTACCGCCGTGGACGCTATCGGCCGCCCGATGAGTTGTTATTGGCCGCCAGTCGCGTGTGTAACGACGTCGCCGCCGACCTGAGCGTTTGTGGGAAGTATGTGGAAGACACGTAACCGATACAATTGGTCGTGGTCTATACGTATTGTCGTTGTTGTAGCCGCCGCAGCCGTAACGCTCGCGATGTCCGCCGCCGAACCACGCGAATCCGCCGTCTCCTCGTCCTCTTCCCTGCGTTCTACTTCCTCTTTGTCGTCACCACCGTCGTCGTCGTTATCCTCCTCCTCGTCCTCCTCCTCGTCCTCATCTTCGGCCGCCGCTACCAGTGCGGTAACCTTTGTCACGTCACAACTGGAAAGAGCACCGTTCGGCCGCGACGGCACCGAACAACAGACCAACACTCCGGGTAAGTCTGTTACCTATCCTGTTAACATACAAATTACAAGTCCTATGATTATTGTAATACAGTCGAGTCGCGATAACTCGAAAAACTTATCAACTCGTTTTTGATTTTCATCCCTCTTGAGGTTAGGTTGGGTTAAATTCGAGATAGGTAGGTATATCGAATGATACATAATAATATTATGTTGAAAAGATTTTTTGCCCCCTTTCAACTTCGAGCTAATGTATTTCGACTGTATTTTGTCTTATAGTCTTGCTGAGTAGGAAAACAAATTGTATCTCTGCCCGAAAATAGTCTGACGCTGATGCTCTGCTAGCACGTCCTGGGATCTACCTAATACCTAGTTAAGGCTTTTTCCGCACGACAGACGATCCTTTATGACTTATGAGTACCTATATTATATACTTATATACGACTAATAACGAGCATAGTCATAGAATGAGGGGGCGAGGTCCGAGAGTGCTATAGTCCCCCTTGAAATTTTGTTCACCCCCCCTCCCATCCCGTAAATTTGTTTTAATTACATTTTTAGAATATGTTGTGTATCAGAAACCTAATAGGCTGTAGCCCCCCTATATAAATTCATTACGGCACGCCTATGATAACGAGGCTTATCCTTCGATGGCGTTCAATGATTGCGATTTATGATCCTATTCAAATGTAACACCTGTTGACTGCACTCGTTTGTCATGTCTTCTTTCTTATCCAAAAAAATGAAGATACACACATGACACATACAATTGTACATGTTCTACACAATTTTTTTTTTCAAATTCCAATTTGAATAAAACCGGTATTTTTATTGAACCGTCAATAAATTGTTGGTAGGTACAAATCTAACATAATAATAATAAAATAACTGCATAAGTACCTACCTAGTATTCTAATGGATTTCCGTTAAAAAACATGTCCCTACTTGATAGTTCGACATATTATTATTATATTGACAGTCATTTACGTGGTTATTTAAGTTGGATCATTTTTGTTTCACCTTCCCTATTAGGTACTTTCCCTTTTAAGTGGCTTTAATATGAATTTATTTTACATTTAAAATAATGTAATACGCGCAGAAATGATTTATGATTTAAAACTCGTTTTATTTACGTTCTCTTTCTATTGGCTCTTCGATTTGTTCATAAGCTGATGTGGACAAAATTTAAAATACTATACTCCCAACTCATAGAGTCGTAATTATACAAAAATGTAATTTTGTGTGTAGTCGCACTTAATACGTGGGTTGTATTATTATACTACGGTATAATTTTGGTAGAATATCGTTAATTCGTTTATGAAGTGCAACTTCTCATGTTATTTAACATCGCACTAAAACGCAAGCTACATAGAACCATTTATTTAATATACCTAAATAAAAATATATAATTAAATATTAGGTATACTCGTGATGGATTTTATATTTTGACGTCCGCGGGAATCAATTGGGTGCATGTAAAATATACATTATGGGAATGAATAATTCGTAGAGTGAGTGGAAATTTGAGTTCTGATAAAATATATGTATAATGTATATAGATAATGAAATTGGAGAATAATCATATATTGAGTTGTAAATCATTGCCATATTATAATAAAACAAAAAAATGATTGCATTATATATAATAAATAATATTTTTTGATTAAAAACAGGTTTGAATGATCAATAAAATATAGATCTCGTCTATTACCTTTTCCCGCGTTAGAATTCCAAAAAGATTTTGGTATTTCGATTTATTAACTATATATGTTCTATACATCGTAATCGTTTTAAATCCATCGGAATTACGAGTGGTCTGTTCCAGAAACAATTCTCTAACTATCATCAGCATGACGTGTATATACGTGTATTTTACACATGTAATCGTTACCTTCGTTATATATACATTTACATTTGAAGTTGGAAAGGGAGGTAATCCAATGATGTTTGGTAGTGAAAACATTTTACTTATGTATTGTGTAAATTAGGACTTTTGTTGAATAATATGCTATTCACTGTCTATACGGCGTCAATCAACTCTTAGATATCAATTCAATGTACGAGTATATTAAATAACATAAAAAATAATGTTCTATCAATTTTTCTACCATATATCTAAATAAAACATAAGTACCTATATATAGTAATAGTATATTCTCACATAATATATCAATATCATAAATTTTCCATAGTGCGTTTTTTGAATATATAATAATAATATCCTGCTATGGATGAATTGATCACCGCTGGGTCATCTTAAATCGTCTACAGTATTAAAGAAACCTAAATATCGCATTATTGTTATTATACATTTGTCGTTTTTTGTATGGTGCCAAGTATTCTAAATTGTTTGTGTTTACTTAAAGGCTCCACTACCTTTTCTAAAATATCACTTTGGTAATTTCGATCACGATCCCTCGTGTTTTCAGTCCTTGCTCGCATTAATGTAGTCGAGTAACGCCCTCGTATGACATTCCCCACCATCACTGAGGCCGGATGATGTCCGATTTCTACTCTTTGAATTTTTAGCAGCATATCGAGAGCTATGAGCATACTCTTCATAATTTTGACGGTACACTGCATTTTTTCCTCTGCATAAAGAGTATTTGTCTGTGAACATTTTTTGCGTACTACTGAAGTGGCTTCTTTGCTCTTGTTGCTCTAATTTTACGTAAAGCTTCTGGCAGTGCTTCTCCAATAAGCACAAAGACCAAGGTTTTTTTTAATTATGAGTGATATGGTTCTTGGCGGGGTTTTCATTTCTCGAGCCATGATTAATAAATATAAGGGCCAAACTTATAGCACCACTAGATATAGGGGTAGGTGAGGTACCATATTATTATTTGATGTCGGACCAGCACCAAAATTGCGAGACTTAAACGAATACGATTTTTATATGAACCAATTTTTTTTTTACCGTGTACCTATATTGAAACACCGATCTATATTGGCTTTTTCTTGATCATCGAATGGAGTTTATCGTATATAGCGTTATTTTTACCGGCGATGATCATTTACTTCACATCCATACTCCTATAAATGCTGCGCGTAATACAATGTGTATTGTGTGTACCTACCTATTATTATATTATAGGTACCACTTAAGTATGGTATATTATATTCAAAGAGTGATCAATATTAAAATATTATCTTCAGCCGAGATGAAAATCGCGTATTTTAAAACACTATTATGCGCGGTGTATACATCATTATTATTAATTATACGGGGAAGGGAAAAAAAAATCATCGAAAAGCGTTTCAACCGTGACGGCTGTCAACGTGTTTTCGTCGGACAGCCCGTGGCGGCGGCATGCGCTTATACAGCTATAATATTATTATAATACCATACGGCGGAATGATTGTTAATTTCTTTCGTTTCGGCCCCATACGGACGACATAAAGACGCGAATGAATGCGCCTCAGCCGCCGGGAGAGGCGGGCATAACCCTCTCGGGCTCGCGGTGCACCATTATAATAATAATATTATAACTCTACAACAGCGTTGTCCGCGTACATTGGCCACGCTGCAGGTTTAAATGTCACTTGTGAAAGGTGACCGTCCTAAAAGGACTTGAACGGGTAAACTGGTATGCGCCACACAATTAGCATGCATTCTCCGGCGCGACGTGGAACGAAAAAAATATGTCGGTACAAAATATGCGCGTCTGTTTATTTAATAATAAATTATATAGACATAATATGAGTACGCTGACACGCGCGCGCCCGTGTCTGCAGTGACGCGTCGCGGGTCGGACCGAGACGAAACAGACTTCGGATCGATGGGATACGCGTGTGGCTGTATTTATTATATACCGTGTTCGATGTGGGTACCTATCCAATAATCGAATAATAATATTATTATTATCGTAGTACGTGCCCACAATAATATTATATTATCATATCGCTCGGTACGCACGCGCGCTGGGCGGGTGGGCATTGCAGTTTAGCGGCTATGTACGCGGCTGCCTGCTCGACTGCAATATTTTACAAAGGTTTCGATGTAATTTTTCAAAAAAAGAAAACAAATTACAGTACGCTAGGATCAATAGTCGGGTA